>NC_049255.1:30641883-30945579 GCF_011100685.1 Canis lupus familiaris
TCGAATATTAGCTGACCATAAAGTTCAGGGTCCACTTCTGGGTTCTCTATTCTGTTCCACTGATCTATGTGTCTGTTTTTGTGCCAGTACCACACTGTCTTGATGACCACAGCTTTGTAGTACAACCTGAAATCTGGCATTGTGATGCCCCCAGATATGGTTTTCTTTTTTAAAATTCCCCTGGCTATTCGGGGTCTTTTCTGATTCCACACAAATCTTAAAATAATTTGTTCTAACTCTCTGAAGAAAGTCCATGGTATTTTGATAGGGATTGCATTAAACGTGTATATTGCCCTGGGTAACATTGACATTTTCACAATATTAATTCTGCCAATCCATGAGCATGGAATATTTTTCCATCTCTTTGTGTCTTCCTCAATTTCTTTCAGAAGTGTTCTATAGTTTTGAGGGTATAGATCCTTTACCTCTTTGGTTAGGTTTATTCCTAGGTATCTTATGCTTTTGGGTGCAATTGTAAATGGGATTGACTCCTTAATTTCTCTTTCTTCAGTCTCATTGTTAGTGTATAGAAATGCCACTGACTTCTGGGCATTGATTTTGTATCCTGCCACGCTACCGAATTGCTGTATGAGTTCTAGCAATCTTGGGATGGAGACTTTTGGGTTTTCTATGTAGAGTATCATGTCATCGGCGAAGAGGGAGAGTTTGACTTCTTCTTTGCCAATTTGAATGCCTTTAATGTCTTTTTGTTGTCTGATTGCTGAGGCTAGGACTTCCAGTACTATGTTGAATAGCAGTGGTGAGAGTGGACATCCCTGTCTTGTTCCTGATCTTAGGGGAAAGGCTCCAAGTGCTTCCCCATTGAGAATGATATTTGCTGTGGGCTTTTCATAGATGGCTTTTAAGATGTTGAGGAATGTTCCCTCTATCCCTACACTCTGAAGAGTTTTGATCAGGAATGGATGCTGTATTTTGTCAAATGCTTTCTCTGCATCTAATGAGAGGATCATATGGTTCTTGGTTTTTCTCTTGCTGATATGATGAATCACATTGATTGTTTTACGGATGTCGAACCAGCCTTGTGTCACGGGGATAAATCCTACTTGGTCATGGTGAATAATTTTCTTAATGTACTGTTGGATCCTATTGGCCAGTATCTTGTTGAGAATTTTTGCATCCATGTTCATCAGGGATATTGGTCTGTAATTCTCCTTTTTGGTGGGGGTCTTTGTCTGGTTTTGGAATTAAGGTCATGCTGGCCTCATAGAACGAATTTGGAAGTACTCCATCTCTTTCTATCTTTCCAAACAGCTTTAGGAGAATAGGTATGGTTTCTTCTTTAAACGTTTGATAAAATTCCCCTGGGAAGCCATCTGGCCCTGGACTCTTGTGTCTTGGGAGGTTTTTGATGACTGCTTCAATTTCCTCCCTGGTTATTGGCCTGTTAAGGTTTTCTATTTCTTCCTGTTCCAGTTTTGGTAGTTTGTGGCTTTCCAGGAATGCGTCCATTTCTTCTAGATTGCCTAATTTATTGGCGTATAGCTGTTCATAATATGTTTTTAAAACCGTTTGTATTTCCTTGGTGTTGGTAGTGATCTCTCCTTTCTCATTCATGATTTTATTAATTTGAGTCTTCTCTCTCTTCTTTTTAATAAGGCTGGCTAATGGTTTATCTATCTTATTAATTCTTTTAAAGAACCAACTCTTGGTTCTGTAGATCTGTTCCACAGTTCTTCTGGTCTCAATTTCGTTGAGTTCTGCTCGAATCTTTATTAACTCCCTTCTTCTCCTGGGTGTAGGATCTATTTGCTGTTTTTTCTTTAGCTCCTTTATGTGTAAGGTTAGCTTTTGTATTTGAGTTCGTTCCAGTTTTTGAATGGATGCTTGTATTGCGATGTATTTCCCCCTTAGGACTGCTTTTGCTGCATCCCAAAGATTTTGAATGGTTGTATCTTCATTCTCATTAGTTTCCATGAATCTTTTTAATTCTTCCTTAATTTCCTGGTTGACCCTTTCATCTTTTAGCAGGATGGTCCTTAACCTCCACGTGTTTGAGGTCCTTCCAAACTTCTTGTGATTTAGTTCTAATTTCAAGGCATTATGGTCTGAGAATATGCAGGGGACGATCCCAATCTTTTGGTATCGGTTCAGACCCGATATGTGACCCAATATGTGGTCTATTCTGGAGAAAGCTCCATGTGCACTTGAGAAGAATGTGTATTCAGTTGAGTTTGGATGTAAAGTTCTGTAGATATCTGTGAAATCCATCGGGTCCAGTGTATCATTTAAAGCTCTCGTTTCTTTGGAGATGTTGTGCTTGAAGACCTATCGAGTATAGAAAGAGCTAGATTGAAGTCACCAAGTATAAGTGTATTATTATCTAAGTATTTCTTCACTTTGGTTAATAACTTATATATTTGGCAGCTCCCACATTCGGGGCATATATATTGAGGATTGTTAAGTCCTCTTGTTGAATAGATCCTTTAAGTATGATATAGTGTCCCTCTTCATCTCTCACTACAGTCTTTGGGGTAAATTTTAGTTTATCTGATATAAGAATGGCTACCCCTGCTTTCTTTTGAGGACCATTCGAATGGTAAATGGTTCTCCAACCTTTTATTTTCAGGCTGTAGGTATCCTTCTGTCTAAAAGGAGTCTCTTGTAGACAGCAAATAGTTGGGTCCTGCTTTTTTATCCAGTCTGAAACCCTGCGCCTTTTGATGGGGTCATTAAGCCCGTTCACATTCAGAGTTACTATTGAGAGATATGAGTTTAGTGTCATCATGATATCTATTCAGTCCTTGTTTTTGTGGAATGTTCCACTGAACTTCTTCTTAAAGGGGAATTTTAAGAGTTCCCCTTAAAATTTCTTGCAGAGCTGGTTTGGAGGTCACATATTCTTTTAGTTGCTGCCTGTCTTGGAAGCTCTTTATCTCTCCTTCCATTTTGAATGAGAGCCTTGCTGGATAAAGTATTCTTGGTTGCATGTTCTTCTCATTTAGGACCCTGAATATACCCTGCCAGCCCTTTCTGGCCTGCCAGGTCTCTGTGGAGAGGTCTGCTGTTACCCTAATACTCCTCCCCATAAAAGTCAGGGATTTCTTGTCTCTTGCTGCTTTAAGGATCTTCTCTTTATCTTTGGAATTTGCAAGCTTCACTATTAAATGTTGAGGTGTTGAACGGTTTTTATTGATTTAAGGGGGGGGGAATCTCTCTATTTCCTGGATCTGAATGCCTGTTTCCCTTCCCAGATTAGGAAAGTTTTCAGCTAGAATTTGTTCAAATACATATTCTGGCCCTCTGTCCCTTTCGGCACCCTCGGGAACACCAATTAAATGTAGGTTTTTCTTCCTCAGGCTGTCGTTTATTTCCCTTAATCTATCTTCATGGTCTTTTAATTGTTTGTCTCTTTTTTCCTCAGTTTCCCTCTATGCCATCAACTTGTCTTCTATGTCACTCACTCGTTCTTCCACCTCGTTAACCCTCGTCGTTAGGACTTCTAGTTTGGATTGCATCTCATTCAATTGATTTTTAATTTCTGCCTGATTAGCTCTAAATTCTGCAGTCATGAAGTCTCTTGAGTCCTTTATGCTTTTTTCTAGAGCCACCAGTAGCTGTATAATAGTGCTTCTGAATTGGCTTTCTGACATTGAATTGTAATCCAGATTTTGTAACTCTGTGGGAGAGAGGACTGTTTCTGATTCTTTCTTTTTTTTTTTTTTTTAATTTATTTATGATAGTCACAGAGAGAGAGAGAGAGGCAGAGACACAGGCAGAGGGAGAAGCAGGCTCCATGCACCAGGAGCCTGATGTGGGATTCGATCCCGGGTCTCCAGGATCACGCCCCGGGCCAAAGGTAGGCGCCAAACCGCTGCGCCACCCAGGGATCCCGGATTCTTTCTTTTGAGGTGAGGTTTTCCTTCTAGTCATTTTGCTCAGTGCAGAGTGGCCAAAAGCAAGTTGTATTGGGAAAAGGAGAAAAAGAGAGGAGAGAAAGAAGGAAAGAAAAGAGAAAGAGAAAAAAAAGGAAGGAAAAAACGAAAAAAAAGAAAAAGAGAAAGAAAAAGAAAGAAAAAAGGGGGGTGGGGGAAGGAAACAAATCAAAAAGCAAAACAAAACAAAACAAAACAAAAAAAGAACCACGGAGGAGTATCTTCTGATTCTGTGTACTTTAAGTCCCTTGACTTCCCCTGGAACTTGTCCGTCTAGCTGGTCTTCTGGGGGAGGGGCCTGTTGTGCTGATTTTCAGGTGTTAGCACTTGGGGGAGCTGCTCTGCCCCTGCCTGGTGCAGGGCTCAGTGGGGGTTGTTCACCCCGTGAGGCCGCAGGAGGAACAGCCCTAATGGCGGGGCCAGCTCTGGAGCCCTGGATTCAGCCCCCGCAGGAACTCCCGGGGGGAGGCGGGATCCTGGGCTGTGTCCCGGCGCCCTGTGCTCCGGGGCCTGCGCTGTTGGATTCGCGCTCCCGGGCCGCGCAGCCCCCTCCACGGAGCCGCCGCCCGAGCCCCTCCAGCTGCTCCGGTCCCGCCGGGTCCCGCCGTGCGCGCTGCAGCCCTTAGGGAGCTCGGCGCACTCTCCCGGGGCACAGGTGTCTGTTACTGTCCCGGGGAGCCCGAGGGCATCCCCGCCCTCCTGGGTCCTGCTCCAACTCCCCACGAGCCCCTTTCCCCCGGGAAGGTCGGTGCAGCTCCTGCTCCTCCGGGACGGGGCTCTCCTGTCCTGGGGACACTCGCCCCGGCCTCAGCCCGGCTCCTCGCGGGCCCCTCCCCCTTGGAGGCCTTTTGTTTCTTTATTTCTTTTTCCCCGTCTTCCTACCTTGATAGAAGCGCGAACTCTTCTCACTGTTGCATTCCAGCTGGTCTCTCTTTAATTCTCAGGCCGAATTCTTAGATTTTCAGGATAATTTGAAGGTTTTCTAGGTAATTTGGTGGAGACGGGTGATTTGGAGACCCTACTCTCCCGCCGTCTTGCCGCTCCTCCAAAATTAAGTCATTTTTTACTAGAAGCAGTATTCACCTCTGGAAAGTGATCTGTTAATGCCTACACTTTTATGTATGCTTCTCCAACAGCAATGAATGATTGATTACAAAAAAAAAAAAAAAAAAAGGAGGGATTAAGGGGTTGAACATTTAGTTAATAATCATTGTAAGGTTATGTCTGGTCATTGAAAGGATATAATCTTTATTCTTTTTCATTTCTGTGAATATTTTAAGAGAAGTTATAAGTTTTGATATCTTTTGCTGAGCACAAGTTCATATTTACATAAGAACATTATAGCTTTGATGCTTTGTACATTATATACTTTGTTAGTAAACTTAAATCTGAGTGTATATTCCCTGCTAATGCTACAAAAGACAATAACAGATGTTTTCAGTTACTATGAATTCCATTAATCCATTAATTTATCTTACTTTGATAGGATGATTAATCTGCTTTATTAGGCGTCAATAGTTACTAAGTTTTATGATTGACATGTTTTTGTACTTCAGTTTTCACTCTTTTTCAGCAATACCTATTATTTTACCTTACTCCATATGCAATTTTAACAAATGGAAGGATTCTTTGGTCCGACAGCTCTTTTTACTACTTAATTTTCCACATTTAATTGTTCCTAAAACTTTCAAAAATACCTGGATGTCACAGTTAAGAGTCAAGTGCTTTTCTCCTGTTATTGTTTTTTCCCTTCTCTGGTTGCCTGTAATTATTTAAATAGCTACTTAAAAATTACATTTCATGGGCAAAATAATTGAGACATTAAAGATATCAGTGCCTGGCAGTGGGGGAATGAACAATGAATAAGTGTAGCACAGAGCAGTTTTAGGCAGTGAAACTATTCTGTGTAATACTATAGTGGTGTATGTATAAGTTTCATAGAGCTGCCATCTAAATTACCCAAAACTGGGTGGTTTAGAACTCTGCAATCAAGGTGTTGTCAGGGTTAGTTCCTTGTGAGAGCTATGAGGGAGAATTTATTTCATGTTTCTCTCCTAGCTTCTGGTGGCTTGCTAGTAATCTTTGCATTCTTTGGCTTTTGGATATATCTTCTTGATCTCTGGTCAACTTCAAGTGGTGTCTCCCTATGTGTGTTTCTGTATCCAGACTTCTTTTTATGACACTAGTCATATTGGATTAAGGGCCACCCTAATAACCTTACTTATTATCTCTGTAAAGACTGTATCTCAAATAAGATCATATTGTGTGGTTCAATGGCATTAACATTCAAATTTTTATTGTGGGGGTGGGACACAATAACACCCATAGCCGTGGATATATTATTCATTTGTCAGAATCCATGGAACTGTGCAGCACAAAGTATATAAATTTTAAAATATATTTAAGAAATCAGAAGGGCTTAGGAAGCCCCTTCAGCCTCCCACTCTAGGGGGTGGGGCAAAAGGTACTGATCTAAGTAACTTTGGAAATTAATGCAGTCTGTAAGACCAAAAGCCAAAGGAACTGCACATAAGCCCTATACTGGTGAATAAAGGATTTTTGCCACAGAGGTACAGGTTAGCCATCTGCAATTGCTGAACAGGTATACTAGAATTCAAGAAGTAAGTGCATAGTGGATGGTGGGAACCAGGCTTATCACTGTTGGAGTGGAAATCTACAAATGGCAAGGGGAAAGGCACTAGGACTACTCATGGGGTAATAGATTAAATTGGAGTCATCAGTAAGAACTGGTGTTTAAGTGAGTTAGTATGTGGTTACATATAGAAATACTCATAGATAAATGTGTATATACAGGAATTAGTATACAAAGATATATTTATTTGTTCTATCATTTGAGAGGGCCTAAAAGAAGTGGCATCCCAGTAGCAATGAACACAATTAGAACCCAGATATTGGTTTCTAGTATCACTTACCACTAAAAAGAACCAGGGCTCCTTATAGAAATGACTGATTCTTAGAAATATACAAGATGAGCCTCTAGCACGAGCATCTTATAGTGCTAAGAAGTTAAGAAAGTGCTTAAAAATAAATCCCATTAATGGAGGCAAATCAAAGTGTACAGGAGCCAAGTGAAAGATTTGAGCAACAAAGTGTATAGTACTGGGTTATGGTTAAAAGTATAAAATAAATATTCTCGATTCTATAGTGATAAAAATAAATGTTGAATACATTAATAAATGATCAAGGACAAATCTGTGAAAATGAATTTCAAACAAATTATGTAGAAACTTTATTATAAAGAATGGGAACTTAACTCCTCACTCCTTAAGCATAAGCTGCACAAAGTGTATGGTATAGAAAGATGAAAGAAAGAGGTACAGTGGAGAAACCTGATGGTAGTGGATGGTGGGAAGCAGGTGATCAAAACTAATAACAATGGTCATAAATCATGTGAATTGTATGTACCCTTGATATGATGAGATGAACATAGCACTCTATCTCTGCGATCTTCTTCCCAAAAATCCATTAAAAAATTACATTACAGACTGCAAATGTAAGCAAATTCTAGTCTTTCTCTAACTAGTAAAAGTATTAATAATATTTGAAATATAAATAAGACTTAGAATACATGATAGACTGACTGTGCCTCCTCTCCAAATGCATAAATTGAAACCCTAATCCCTAGTGTGATGGTATTTAGAAGTGGAGGCTTTGGGAGGTAATTAGGTTTATTTTATTTTATTTTTTTTATTTTTTTTTATTTTTTTGGTAATTAGGTTTAGAAGAGGTCATGAATAGAGTTTTTGTAATGGGATTAGAGTTTTTATAAGGAAGAGGAAGAGAGATATAAGCTCTTTATCTCTTCAGCATGTGAGAACACAGTGAGAAAGAAGCCAACCATCTGCAAGCCAGGAAGAGGGCCTTCATGAGGAAGTGAAACTGCTTGGCACCTTGATTTTGAACTTACCAGCCTTTAGAACTCTGAGAAATAAATACTGTTTGAGCCATTCAGTCTATGGTATTTTGTTGTACTATTAACTATTTTGTTTGTTAGCAAACCCAAGGTAACCAAGACAAAATGATTATAGTGCTTCAGATACTGTTCTAAGCATTTATTATAATACAAAATATATGTAAGAATTTTAATATAATAAAATGATTCATTTAATATTTGCAGAATTCTTATGAGGCATACTTTATTGTGATTTTGTTATGATCCTCTGCCCAGTGTCTCATAGAAGTTGTAGGTCTGTCTTTTGAACCCAGGCAATCTGATCTCAGAATCTGTATGCTTCATAACTATGCAATGATGTTTCTCAACTACCTATGTTTATAACATGTCAAAAATAATAATAATTATACATTTATGTATATGTGTGAATGTATATACATATGTACATATAGATGTGTGAATATATGTATATATACATGTATATATATGAGATATATATATATGAATACACACATATACTTGCTGGACATGTGCAGCACAGCTAAAAATGTACACATTCCCAGTTGAAGTCAAACACTGCAACACTCTGCCTAGGTTCAATTCTCATTCAGAGATAACCAGAGGATGGGATAGTAGGTGGCAGTACAGTATAATGCAGGAAGCTCCAGCTCTGGTGCCAATTGGATGGGATTTGATCCCAACTCTGTTACCTGTTAATGGGGCAGCCTCAAGCAAGTTATCTAAGATTTCTGAACCCCTTTTTCTTTTTTGTAAAATGAAGAAATTAGAATCTACCAGAATGAGTTGTTTTTAGAATTTAAGATTATCATTTATATAAGATGTGTGTGTGTGTAGTGTGTGTATGTATACAATGCATATACAGGTCTGTGTATCTCTCCTGGGAGCAAATTTCAATATTTATTAACTCAATGTTCCCTAAGCCTTTATAGAACATAACTACTTAGAATAACAAGAACAGACTCTATTTTCTTAGTGTCTTATATGCCAGAAAGTCTCCTAGATACTAAGACGTTCAGAGTCTCTAGCCACAAAAATTTATAGTCACGTGGAAAAGCTAATATTTTTGGTAGGAGGTTTTTTTCTTATTTTTAATCTGAAGTCAAAGGAGATAGAACCTGGCCCTATCTAGGACTTCTGAACCTTCTGAACCTTGCATGAGGACCTTTTTTTTTTTTTTTTTTTTTTTTTTTTTGATTCCTCTTACTGCTTCCTTACCCTATAGGAAGTAAGATGGAGTATGGAAGCAGGCTTATCCATAATTTTAATTTTAAATCAACTTTTTTTTTGGCTATTCTCAATCCAATTACCAAAGAAAACCTTTGAAATGTGTCCCTCTTCTGTTTTATGGCTTCCAAAATATCCATCCATAGCCAATAGTTACTGAAGGAGTGTCTTAGACTTTTACTGACCTCAGCCACTAACTAAAAGAACTTATTTCTTATAGCTAGGTGCCTATGATTATTATATTAACCAAGCCTCTTTATTACATAATACACTTGTACTTCTGTTTTTGGGTCTCAAATAACATGAACATCTAAGTTAATTTCTTATTATTTTTAACCTCAGTACATGCTACGAAATGTCAAGAGAGCCACTACAGCCTTATTAGTGAGTTTAAATGGGTTTTAATTAGTTTTAATGCTTTTTTTTAATGAATTGATACTTTATGACTACTCAACTCTTAAAAATATGTCAGTTTCTACTCCCTGAAACTGAAACAAGAGCATTAAATTCAGATAACGTATTTTCACATAAGGTATCCAGTTGCATTCCAATACAGACGTTATGGTATGATGCAGGTTTAACTGAATTAATCTATCATTGGTACAGTTAAAAAAAATTACAACTTGAGACAGAAAGTATGGTGTAGGTCAGCTCTAGTCTTGTTCTTATTCACTGTAATTTCTAATATTGAAGCATCAATTTATATAAAAAATTCACTAAAACAAACAAAACAAAACCACTACTCAGTTCTAAACTCCTGTCATTTCAGTATGCCTCCTTTGAGACTGTCAGATATGTTGTCTCCTTTAGATCAAGTTTTAAACACCTTCCCAATTCACTTTATCTAATCTCAATAGTTTAATCTTTTTTGTACAGTGTGAAGAAAGCTCTTCCTGGCCCTGGCTCTCTCTCAGAACCTTCCAAACCTTCATCTAGTCTATCCAAATTGGCACAATCTTCCCCAACTGAAACAAACCATGTCAGTGTCCCCGGTTACTTTGAGAAAATATGCCACAGTCTATTTATTCCAGCCTTTGCTCTTCCTTTTTGCCTCACATCCTTTCTTAAGTCTTTTCAAGTTGTTCAGACTCTTCCCAGAATTACTTACTTGGCAGATGGGTGGGTCCTAAAAATGAAGGACAGGTAACTATTGGAACAAGGGCCACTTATTACAATATCACTATTAGGGGCCCCCTGGATGGCTCAGTGGTTGAGCATCTGCCTTTGGTTCAGGTCATGATCTGGGGTCCTGAGATTGCGTCTTGCATCAGGCTCCCCACAGGGAGCCTGCTTCTCCCTCTGCCTATGTCTCTGCCTCACTCTCTGTGTCTTTCATGAATAAATAAAAATAAAAACAGCTGAGCAACCCAGAGGTCCCCCTACATTCTCTTCAATACTACAGTTCCAGGGTCACCTGGATGGTTCAGTCAGCTAAGCAGGTTAAGCATCTGACTGCAGCTCAGGTCATGATCTCAGGGTGCTGTTGAGCCCCACTGCCACTCCACCTCAGCCCCAGATCTGGCTCCCGGTGGGGTGGGAAGTCTGCTTTTCCCTCAGTTTCTCTCTCTGCCTCTCCTCCCAGCTCGTGCTCTCTCTCTCTGTCTCTCACATCAATCAATCAATCAATCAATCAATCAAATCAATATCTCAAAAAAAAAAAAGTGCAGATCTGGAATGAATCACTTTTGTAAATTTTTGGACTCTTTAGTAATGCTAGCTAGCAATGGTTCATACATTTTCATTTTGATATTTCTTTTTTTTTTGATATTTCATTGAAATAAAAATGTGCTGATATTTTTTGACTTGTACACAAATTTTCATAGATTTTATTCATAGTAACCAAAATCTAACAGCAACCCAAATATCCATCACCAGATGAGTAGATAAAAAATAAAGGTATACAATGAAATATACCTCAGCAATAAGGAAGAATGAGCCACTGATATATTTAACAACATGTGTGAATCTTAATTATACTAATTGAAAGAAGTTAGAGCTAGGAGAATATATATTTTAAGATTCAGAACAGGCAAAACTAATCTGTAGTAACAGAAATCAGAAGCAGTGATTCTCCGGGATGCTGATTTAAAATTTGTTTTTTATACCCAGACCATTCATTTTTAAGCCACTGTTAGCAGTTTCCTGGATGAATATTAGGCACTTATGTAAAAATGGATGTTTCACCTTTAAGTGCATGAATAACATATTAACATGTTTAGTGACAGAATACATTGAAAAATAATTTCTCATTAGCATTTCTCCCACTTAGGAGAATGATCATATGGTTGAAAAAAGAATGATATCCATTATTTTATTGCTTTAAAATTATATCTAAAATATTCCTGTATGCAGTTGTTTTGTGATCATCTTATATGTAATTCAATGTTTAAATAAGTAGAACCCATGTTTTAAAAGAATTCATTATTTCATCTCACCTTTTCTAAACCGTAACATAATATTTTATAAATGGTTAGTTTTTTTAGGTTGATGACACACTGCTTTAAGAAGCTACGTCATTGAAGCTTCTCTCTACTAAGGCTAAATAATTAATGTAAATTCCTTAAAAATCTTGATTTAAAAAATTTCTATTTGAAAGTTTTGGATATTTCATATTATAAAAAAGATTAATAAATATTGTTAATTAATGTAAAGGGTTAATTGTATAGCTAGTTTATCAGAATTACATTTGTAGTTTTTTTCCTCCAATGGAACATTGGTAAATACATCTTAAGCAGCGTATTTTGCTTTCCCATTAACCCCCGAAACCCCATTTTCAATGATAGGAGAATTCTGTGAAGCTAAATACTGAACACAATCTTTTGAACATGGTATTAATTTGGGTTTTTTTGAGGAAGGCAAGATCATTACATGTTGCTGTCTCACAAAAGTGGTAAGTACATGCAGTACCTGTCTCTTCTCCAGTACCTCGTTTTGCCATAGATTTTTCTATGAAGAGAGAATTCATTGCAACTTAGTTTGTGTTTGGGGTAAATGGAATTGCCTTTCATTATTCATTTGAAATAAATGTTTAAAGACAAGCTACATTAAAAACAAACTAAATAAAACTTTGCAGAGGTTTTGATGCCACCTGGAATAGCAAACTAATAAATTGAAATTTTAAAATGTGATGATTCAGTGTAGGAAGAGCTGTTAGACTATAGATGTCTACAGCAAATGTGGAAATATAATCTCAGATGATAGAATGTAGCATATTGATCCATAAAAATAAAGTGTATTAAGCAAAAAAAAAAAATGCTTCTGACTGAAGGATAGATGTAAACAGTTTTTTTTTTTTTTTTTTTTTTTTTTTTTTATGATAGTCACACAGAGAGAGAGAGAGGCAGAGACATAGGCAGAGGGAGAAGCAGGCTCCACGCACCGGGAGCCTGACGTGGGATTCGATCCCAGGTCTTCAGGATCGCACCCTGGGCCAAAGGCAGGCACTAAACCGCTGCGCCATCCAGGGATCCCTAGGATAGATGTAATAATGCAATTTTTAGATGAATTTAGGGCAAAATATTTATGTGGAATTCAAGATTTTATAGTTTTAATTTGGCACCTGTATTCTCTTGTGCATGCTCAAACACCCATAAGTCAAATACAGTTTATTATTACCATTAACTGCTATTCAGAATTTGGAGGCATCTTTGTGGTTTTAGTGAATCAGGAGCCAACCCCAGCTTCAGTTGTGGTGAAAATAGACTGTTCCCAAGAATTGCCTTTCTAAAGGCCTCTGCATAAGCATAAGGATTATGCTTCGACCTCATAACGTCTTGATCAAAGTACCTTAATAACTGGCAACATTTAGTCATGTTGATACTGGTTTGGCATTCCTCTAGTCATTCTTTAATCAGTAAATTTGTCTCTAGGTCTTTTTATTTTTGCTGAATTAAAATTCATCTTATTCTCAGTCTTGGTAAATGAGATCCCTCTGTTGTATTATTTGCAACAGCTTCAGACGATAAGAAACTTCTATCACATTTGCAGGGTAACTTTATGTGATCAACTGAAGTTCTTACATCATTTTTTATATTTACTATCATTGGTTTATTCTTAGTTGATTGCTTAGCCTTTTATTTTCTGCCACATATATTTACACACACACACACACACACACACACCTGCCAGATCTCCTGGCACACTCTTCTATACTAGTTCCTTCTCTTCAATTCCATTCTAATTGATTCATCAGTATAGTTTTAACCAAAAACTCAAAACCAATGTTTGTCTTAGGTTGTGTAACAGCTTCCTACAGTGCTGACTTAAAATTCATTCTTATGCATTACTGGTAACACTTGCTATTCCAGTATGATTTAAGTTGCTCAAGATGGCTTCCTGTTACCAAATAACTATTTTGTGCTTTGCTGGTTAAATGTTGACCTGATAGCCTTGGTTTTACAATTTACTATTTCAGTAGCTCCTGTTTATGACCACCCACTTGCCTAGAATGTATGTGTTAAGAGTACTGTGTGCTGAATTACTTTCTGTGTACTGAACACATGTACAGTACTGTGTACTGGACCATTCTTTCATCTCCATTATATGTTCCTTCTTTTTCTTCTGATGCAGTTTTTTATTTTTGAAATCTTAAATTTTTCCATTATATAAGCGTTCCATAAGTATTGCTCAGAATCTTTCAAAGGAAGTGAGCATCATTCAGTTGTTTTTATAGAGTTAGAGTTATACACAATAATAAGTCCAAAGCCACAAATAACTTATCTGATATGAGCTTTTGCATGAAGAACTTCATTTTAATATGAAATAATATTTGTGCTTAAACAGGAATTTTATTTTTCATGTCCCTAAGCCACTTTGCTAATTGTCTTCTCCTAAGTGTTAATTCCATTTACCAAAATAAATTTTTAAAAGGTTAAATAAATTACCATGTTCTAACAAGTTAACCTCTGTACTTCATCTTTCTTCCTTCTTGTATAACTAAGCCTATCTTCCAAAAGAATGTGTCCTATGCAAACAGTGACAGGATAGACTCTTGATTTTTTTCAATCACAAAATCTTCCTTATTAAACCATAAACACCTCTATGAAAGGAATTCAACCTCATTTATCTTCAAATTTTTCTTTCTTCACCCCTGCCGTACCTCCTGCTATAAATGCTTAGTATATTGATTTGAACATAGCAATTTATTATATTTAGAGCATTGTTATTATACAGAGCATTATTTTGTGCCACAAACTGTGCTAAGCACCAGTGTATACATAAATTCCCATCTAATTTCCATGAATTGATAGTTATTATAATTTCCATTTTTCAATAAAGAGAAATTAATGCTTTAAAAATATGAAATAATTTGCCCAAGACCACATAGCTATTAGGGGGAGTGCTGGGATTCAATACCAGGCATTCTAACTCATGAAAGCATGTCTCATCCTCACTCTATAACTCCACATTCTTTTGCCTCCCTTGGCCAGTTTGTTTTTTTTTTTTAAAGATTTTATTTATTCATGACAGAGAGAGAGAGAGAGAGAGAGAGGCAGAGGGAGAAGCAGACTCCATGCAGGGAGCCTGACATAGGACTCGATCCCGGGACTCCAGGATCACACCCCAGGCTGAAGGCCGCGCTAAACCGCTGGGCCACCAGGGCTGCCCCCTTGGCCAGTTTCTAACAGGCATTATTTACTATGATGCTGTATTTGTGTTCAGCCCTTAGTATCTTTGGTGCACATTGTGCTTTAAATGCAGCTAACCAGCAGCCACAATGTACTACTTCTGGTACCTAAGACTATGAACAACAGTGCTAGTGGCAGGCAATTTTTTCAGACCATCCAGTTTTACTCAGTCTCCTCTTGTTTCCATTTCTTTGGCTATTGAATTCCTAGCTTGCATTTGACATCAGTTTCTATTCTCTGTACTTGAAATCTCTTCTAGGCGTTTAAAAAAAAATTTACTAGGATCTAGATTGCTACCTATACTAGATTGTGCTTATGCCTTTGATTTCAGATACACTATAGTCTTGAGTAGGTTAACTAAAATAACAAGGGATTGATGTATAAGCTAGAATGTTGTTATTTAAAGTGAAAGCTGCATTACAGAGATCAGGATAGTTACATCTGTTTCCAGTAGCTTTTCTTTCTGAAAAAAATAACAAGGAAAGAAAAAATTGAAAAGAATATTATTTTGTGAGCATAGAATTGAGGGTAGAGCTGAATAATCTTAATGGATAATTTATTTTGATTGACAGCAGGACATTTAACCTTGGTATTCTCTCATGAGACACCTACCTCCCTGAGACAGTGTTGGAGAAGTTGTGATAATTTCCTGCTCACTGACTTTTTTTAGTCAGTTCTTGGTTTTAATGGTTTTTTCCTCCAAGTTGATTAAGTTTTAGTTATTTATTCATTGATTAATTCATTAAAAATATTTATTGAACTCAGACCATATGCTAAGCACTGAGTAAATCAGTAAAAACTACCACATTAACAGAGCAGACATGGTTTCTGTCCTCAGTGAACTTCTAATTTAGTGATAGAGTCAGTTATTAAAGAGCTAATCACACAAATACCTAATTACAACTGTCTTCATTATTCTGAAGAAAAACTAAGTTGGTGTTAAGAGACTGCAAAACAGAAGACCTGGTTTTCTGTGGGAAGTTAGAGAAGGCTTCCCTGTGGAAGCAATTTTTTAAGTGAGGGCTTAAAAGGTTAATTGGATGGACCCAACCAAGTAGAAGAGGCAGCAGGGACAAGGTCCTCAGGTGGAAAATAATTTGTATATTTTAAGTAATTAATAGGAAGTAGATGTAGCTGGAGCTTAGTGAGTAAGGGACATAGTTGGTATGAATGATGAGGATGCAGAGGTGAGAATCTGGGAGGTAGAGATCATGCAGGGTACTCCTGAATAGGTTACAGATTTTGGACTGAGAGAATTTTTGAAGGGTTTTTAAGCAGGGAAGAAACTGATTATAAATGCTTTTAAAATTGTTAATTTTGCTGTGTCATAAAGGTGTTTAATAGTTTAGGATCAAGAGTGAATAAATAGCTATTGCTGTAGTTCAGGAATACTTTGTGATGGCTTAACAGTTTCTTGGAGATGGAGAGAAACAATTCCAGAAATATTTGAGATACAAAAACAGTAGGTTGTCTGCTTCCTGTCATGGATTCCTGAGACTATATTTAAATTATTCTGAACAAATCTGATTATCTAAGAAACTCCTCAACAGAAATAACTACCTGGGTTATTCTGCGGATAGCTAATATTTTCAATTATGAACTGCTAGTATTGTGCTTATGACTTTCACTTTAAGGACCTCTTTCTAGGTTCTTGAGAGCAGAATATTGCTGACTCTTATAGATTTACTGCAGAGATCAATATTCTTTTATTGAAATTAGTAGAATATGTGCAGAGTTGTGAGAGCTGTGATACCAACTTGGAAGACTGTGGAAAAACCTGATCCCCAACTGTACAACCACTGTGATTTCAGCCAATCTTGCATAGCAATTTAAGTAGGTCCTTTCCTACTACTCGTAAAAAGCTACATAAAAATAGTAATTATTAATCAGTATAGAGATGAAGATGGCCGTACAACCGAATTCAAGGAGCTGGAGTTTATCTTCACAAAATATGCTAAATGAATATTTTAAACCATGATGAAATGAGATTCCTTTTTTTTTTCTTGCAAAAGAAGTGTGTAATGATTTCAGATGCAGTTGTTTGAACAAGTCAGCGTTTTTCTAAATCAAGAATGCTTTTTTAAAAATTGCAATAGTTTGAATAATTAGAACTATGCCATTAAGTGATTCAGCAGCTAAGGACTTTTAAGTGTAGAATTGTGGTTAATCCTTTCCTTCAAATAATTTCCAGACTTTGCTGTTCTACAAACTTAATAGTTGATTTAAGCTAATACAGACTAAAACTGAAATGAACTGTGAACAGGGAGCTAAAGCTGTACTCTTCAGCATTCCAAGACGTTCTTGCTTTGGGCTGACGTAGGTGTCAAGGACATCAGATTGGATACCACATGTGACTATCTATCAAACAGTAATTTAACCTAATTGTTATTGTGTGTTCTGTCTATACCAATAGTTTTTAATACCTTAAAATAACCTTGCATGTGTAAGTCACATCTCCCAAAACTAGTTTCTTATTTCCTTGAGTTCATATAGTTTTGTATTCACAGTGGCTTGGCTTCAAGCAGTGGATGTTCAATAACTCTATGCGAAATGCAGTACCAAAAATTCTTGTCAGTACTTCACCAGCTTTTTGTTAGGGAACTTTTGCATCATTCCTAGAACACACCTAAAAGTCACATTTTAAACATCATTTAAGAGGCATCATGTTACATCGTCTTATTCATGAAATTGCTGCCCCTTTATTGCCTGTATTATGGCAGGTTTAAAATTTACAGTGATAGAATTAGATTTTTCACTCAAAACAAAAGATAAAAAATCAGGTGTGGGGAGATTACTGGTACAGGAACAGGACTAGTATAACTGGGAGAAATCAAGCAGTAGTATTACAGACAGCGATGTTAGAGCCATTCAAAAATAAGCCTTAAAAATTATATCTTTTACTTTAAAGAAGAAGCCTGTAGAAGCTTATACAGAGAACATCCAAAGATATTTTTAAATGGTACATACATTATTGAAAGCTCTTCTCCTATTTCTATTCTAACAATATTTGAGTTATGAAAACAGATTCTCCACTCAGCACTGTGGTGGCTGTGTCTGCATAGGAAAAGCAAGCAGAGAATTGATACAGTTACTTCAAATAATACCAGAAATATTGATAACCCTGTGGTAAGGAGGAAGCGGGAAGATTTCTGAACATCCACATTCTCATCCTTCATATACCTATGTGAGATCAGTCTTCATGGGTGTGTATCTGTCCCCAAGGGCTGCAGTTAAAGGACAAAATCCACTAATGGTAACCATGGCCTGGACTCTACCATGCTAGTTCTGAGTGAAAACATTAATTTTCTTAATAACATTCTCTCGTTTGTGAATGCTTTAAAGCTCACTTACTGTTTTCTACTGCTTAGAAGGCACATGCATCCAGAGAATAAAATATAAACATATATAATAAACAAAAGATATACACAGGGCCCCATAGAAGAGCATAAATATAAAACCATAAACAAATAAATGAAGTCAGCCAGCGTCAGTATTTTCTGTATGGCTCACACCGAAGAATCTGAGTCTCAGGACCTATGTCAACACAGTACAGTAAGACTAGGTAACGTGTATAATGCCCACTAATGCAAGCTCTGGAAAAATGTAAAGAGAGATACGAAAGATTGTTAACAGATATGAAGAAATCTGATCATTTTTTGGAGTTCCTTCTACTAACTTAGACACACCCACTTCCCATCTAATGAATAGTAGAATAGCTCCAAATTTTTAGTATATATACAGCTCATTTCCTGTTTTCACATCCATCAGCACATTCAGTCTGCCCTTTTGTCCCTCACTAATGTTCGAGGCACCTGTAGAAGGAACCCACCACAAGATTAAATACGAAGTATGAAATTCATCAGAGTGGCTTAAGGATCAGAGGGGCTTATCATTGACATGAGGCTAGACACATGTTGACTCTTGTAAAATCAGGTAACTGACAAAGTCTGGGTCATCTGGCTATGTACAGCACAAAGGAAGTATTACACAGCACCAAGGTGAGACTGCTGTCCTTTCTCACCCTGCAGATGCTTCACTTTTTTGGCTCAACTAGAATTAACTTCTGCTCTAGATAAAACTAATGGTAGGATCTAAACTATTTTACCATCCTGCATAGGAAGGTAAGGTAAATCTCTTACTTTTAGCGTGTTAGTTTCTCTCTCTTTGACTTGAAAGAGTGTTTTAAGATGGATAGAGGTAAGGCACATCATAATTGAACTTTTACAACATCCTGGACTTTTTCCAGCATAGGCATCTACTAAATATTTGTTAAAACAAAAGTGACTCCTTTTGCTAAATTCATCAGTCTCACTGTGATATCTGTTCTTACTACCCTGAAGAGAACTACAGTCAGGAATGGACTGAACTTAGGAAATCATGTTGCTTATAGGACTTCTGACATCATCAGTTAGTTGTTGAATACTTACTATGTGGCAGCCTTTGATCTAAATATTTTACATACATTATTGCTAATACTTATATCTTAACAAGTCTGAAATGAAACATGATTTTCCTTCTAAACATATTCCCATCCCACCTTCTAGTTACCCTGTTTCAATAAAGTCCCCACCATCCGCTCATTTCTTGAAGCCAAAACCCACAAATCATTCTTGATTCTTTCCTTTTTTTCATGACTCACACCCATTCCATAATCTCTTGCCCATTGTTCCTGGCTTCAGCATATGTTTCACATCTGCTCCCCTCTATCTTCAACACTACTAGCTAGGTCAGGTCATCAGTATCTTTAGGTTGGAATTTGGAAAAAAAAATTAAAAATAAAAACAAAATAATAGAATAATAGAAGTGGCACTATTAAAATGCAGTGTGATATTCTGGGTTACATCCTGGAACAGAAAAGGGACACTCATGAAAAAAACTGCTAAAATCTTAATAAAGTCTGTAGTTTAAAAATATACCTATGTCAGTTTCTTAGTTTTGACATACACCATCGCTATGTGAGATGTTAGCATGAAGGGAGCCTGATTGAAGGATGCATAGAAATTCTTTTTATTATTTATCTGTGCAACTCCTCTGTACACCTAAAATTGTCACAAACAAATTTTTCTAAAAAACAGTGTTTTCTTGGCTGCCATCCTAGTCCCCTTCAGCCCATTCTTCTCAGCTGCTGGAGCGATCTTTTAATAATATAAATGTGACCATTAAAAGAGTCTAAGCATCTTAGAAAGATTGGAACAACCTGCCTAAGATTATGTAGGTATTAATGGCTGAACAAAGATTCTCACCCAGATCTGATGGGATTCAGTTTCTCTTAAGCATTATATTACTGAGTTTTCTATGTGATGAATTCAGCGCTTAACAAAAAGAAATTGATGTCTTCCAGCTTTGCACATATCCCACTGATGGTTTAAATTTGGTCTGATTCAAAATCCTAAGAAATCTCTGCCAATACCAACTAAACTGATAGGCCAGAAGAGTGAGAATAAATCCTTTATGCTTTTCAGCTACAGTCCATTTTAAAAGATTCGAGATAATGCAGGGTCTAAGATTTTCTTAAGATATGAGAGAAGATCTTCCTTGGAGGTTTTTACAGTAGTCACAGTTGCCTTCACCATGATGGCTTTCAGGGATGGATGTTCAAAGGATACACTGGCAAAACGGTCACTGGCAGAGGTTCCACGTTCTGAATATGGAGCTTCCTTCTTCCCTTTCTTATAATGTAATAGCTAGATCGTGAAGATATCCTTCTAAAGGTTAGCTTCATTCTATATCGTAGAGTGTAGTGGAGAAGGGAAGCTATTTAAAACCTTCAACGATTTTCAAGCTCTGTTATCATAGCCTACTCATCTTAGTATTAGTACCCAAAAGAAGCTCCAATATCTCAGTCCTGTTTTCATAGGGGGGGAAGACATTCAGCAGTGAGACCTGTTATCCCTGTTTATCTCTTTTGACTTAGCTGTCTATTAAACCATATTAGCTTTAGTGGACAAACTTGGACAGAATGAGATTACAAGTTACAGTACTCTTTTCTTACCCAGTCATTACTTCAAGGGTTAACAGCAGGATGCAGAGGAACTCTAAGTCCCTAGAGTACTACTCATTTAACAAAGATTTGTAGTCGTTGGGTTTAGATTTTTATGTTTTTCATTTGTTTTTGACACTTAAGTCTTTTAAGAGGAGAATATAATCCACAATAAAGTAATATTGACTCAGAGCAGGAATCTACATACCACAATGATGGGAGAGCCTCAACTATTTAAAACAAATCTGATCCTATCACAATTTGAGAACTATAAACACTCAAAAAACTACATTTTAATAGCAGTGCAAAGTTTTTTTTTATGTTTCTTAGATATCAGCACTTTATAAAGCTTTAATAAAACTTACAGCTTGTGAGCATGTTTAAGGCATGGAAAGGCTTTTCCTGGGAATTATTAATATTATGATATCTGCCCTCAGTCCAACATCATGTTTCCACGCAGTCGGTTATTCGGAAAAATTCAAGTATAAATGTTTACTAACTTTTACAATAGGTCAGGATATGAAGCTCAACTCATCTCTCATAATAATAGCTTTTGCAAATTGTATATTAACTTTTTAAATATTATTATAGCAGTTTCACTAATGGAAATAGTAATACAAGTATGTGGGATATTGGTACATCTATCTATTATCTATCTATCTATCTATCTATCTATCTATCTATCTATCTATCTATCTATCATCTATCTATCTGAATGTTTTACTTTAAAATCCCAAAATATTAAATAGCCCTAAAATTAATAGTTTTGTATCTTAATTTTGTGTAAGTCTATTTTATGTTTAAAGAATTTATTATCTCTACATCCCTGATTCTACTGACTAGCAAGAAATTCTTATGTTAAATCCTTTAAGACATACCGGACTCCATGCCGTTTATTTGCTTTGACAGCAGTTTGAAATTCTGAAAACTTTTGCACAACAACTTCTAAAATATTTGAATTATAGCTTAAATGCATTAAAAGATATAAATATACAGTTTGGGATCATTTCTTTCTCTAATGGAATTAGAGTTCAAACACAAGTATATTTCAAGGACAACATAAAATGTCAACAACAATATAACAATTTTAACACAAAGTTAAACATCCAAGAGAGCTAAGATGTAGCACCACAGTGGCAAGGTTTCAAATACCTAAAAAGGACTGAATTTTCATATCAATATACATAGCTTTAATGAAAATAAATTAAACAGATGCTTACAGTTTATTAAAAATGTATGTCTGTATTTGCCTTAAATGTTTCTTATTGGGTGAAATTTACCATCAAATAAACTCTCATTGGTGACTTTATTGTATCCTTCAGTAAGATAGAGGAGAATATTATTATAGTAGCATTCGAAAATTCAACCTTTAATAAGAACACAGATGATTTTTTTTCTCTTGTTAAAATCTCACCAAAAAAAATCTCACATCACGCAAGTGATAATGTGGTTAGCTATGCATTAAAATTTTGATCTTTCAAGATAGAAATATATTTTGTATATTCATTCTTATGTTCATCCATGCAACTCTTTATTCATCATCTAATTTTACTTCACATTTGCCCACAACAAGATCAGAGTCTGAAATATAGGATTAGAGTTAGTCATATCCTGTCACTTGAAGTGTGAAGTCTTGTACATTGGCTGGCATAGAAGAGATAAAAAATATTTTAAATTGCTTCTCTCTCTAAAGGAAGGTGGTACATGTAATACTTGTATGTATGCCCTGTTTTATTTAATACTCTTGGCTGGATTAACATTCAAGTTGAATTGTCATTAAAGTGCTAGAACTCTCACTCAGGTAAGCAATTATAACATAGAGACAATTAACCAAGTCTGCTGAGTTATTGCTCTCATTTGTGAACATAGGCTTCATCAATACTGCATCGGCACATACTACTAGGCATGCTCCTTTTTCTGCTTTGGCCACTAATGAGGAAGATGAAACAAAGTTTTATACTTCTTCCTTTTCTGTTTCCTTCCTTCTTTGTTTTCTTTCTATTATTTTTTCCTCAGAGACATAGTCATACTACACATTTTCCTCAGTCTTATTTTCTTATGGTCAATGTGTATATTATCAATAAATAAATCCAAGGAAAGTAAAAGAAGTTATTACCTTTCTCATACTGTCACATTTCTTGCTACCTCTTGCACTCCAAACTCCCTTATCTCTTTTTAGCATTTCTCATAACTTTTGCAAGAACTCATAGGCCATACTTATTTTAAAACTGTCCATTCAGTCAACAAAGATTTACCTACTATCTAGTATTACTAAGACTGTGTTAGAAACAGTGGGGAAGGGATCCCTGGGTGGCGCAGCGGTTTGGCGCCTGCCTTTGGCCCGGGGCGTGATCCTGGAGACCCAGGATCGAGTCCCACGTCGGGCTCCCGGTGCATGGAGCCTGCTTCTCCCTCTGCCTATGTCTCTGCCTCTCTCTCTCTCTCTCTCTCTCTCTGTGTGACTATCATAAATAAATAAAAATTAAAAAAAAAAAAAGAAACAGTGGGGAAAAAGTAGTAGTAATGTGGCTATTCTTGAAACAAGATAGGATCCATGAAACACAGAAGTTTGATCAGAATATATTTTCTATAGCTGTGCAAAAATTTGGTCCTAGACACTGGACTACAAAAGACCTTGAAGGCAGTCTGTGTTCTCAAGTGCTTACAATATAATTGAAAAGCCACATTCTTGGCACAGACAGGCAAAGTGACTGAAGGACACAGGGTAAAATATTCCAACATACTCAAATCAGCATAGAGTAAACAATGTGCATAAGTATTGGAGAGAATATTCAAAATTTAGTTAATAAGTATGTGTCAAAAAAGGCCTACTAGATGAAGGAAATTTGAAAGTTAATTTTGATACTATGAGAGATGTATATTTTCAGCAAATAAAAGAATAACCACAGTAATTTATACAAACATAGGAGGTATAAACTGCATATATTATAAGATAAAGTATTGACTTGAGTGTAAATAGAGATATTTTCTGAGAACAGTAGTTCCCAAAGTGATGGTTGTTGAGTGGGTATATCAGAATTACATCAGGAGCTTTTGCTAACAGACTACACATTGTCTTCTTTCTCTCTTCATTTTCTTTTTTTTTTTTTTCTCTTCATTTTCTGTTTGCAACATTTCTTTCCATTATTCTGTGATGCCCCTTGCAGTGGAAGTAAGAGCTGTGCTTGTTGCAGTTAGGAGAGGCAGAGAATAGTTTTTCAGAAAAGTTCCCCAGAGTCAGCATCTCTGCCCTTCCTTCTTTAAGACACAATGATTTATAGAATAGTTTTATGAACTATTATGAACTACTTAGTTTTTTGAAATGGGGTGGGATTAGTGAATATAATATCTCGGAACTGGATAGCCATTAACCTGAGATGAGAAGTGATTTATTGTCAAATTCGAGCCTGGTGCATTCAGTTGAGTGTCTGACTCTTGATTTCGGCTTAGGTTGTGATCTCAGGGTAGCAGAATTGAGGCTCTCCTTGGGCTCACATTCAGCAGGGACTCTGCTGGAGATTCTCTCCCTCCCTCTCCCTCTGCTCTGCCCCCCCCCCCGCCCCGAACTCCCACTTGTGCACACATGCTCGCTCTCTGAATCAAATAAATAATCTTTAAAATTTAGTCTGTGCACTAATGATTATGCAAGCTGTCACTAATTTGATAAAGGTGTCACCTTATTTGAGAAAGGTGTTAGTAAATAAATCCATATATGTATTCATATATGTGTCTGTGTGTATATATATCCTACATATACCCTATATATCTCCAGAACTAACTTAAGCAATGTTCAGCTATCAGTTATCCCCATTTATAAAGAAAGATATATGATCCAAATCATTTATACTACTAAACTTCAGGCATAAACACAAATAGAGGAGAAAAATATTACCCCTAATATGAAATGTTTTAAACTATATCCTTGGCTCTGGAATAGTTATAGTTCTGGAATATATTACATGGTAAATTACAGTCAACTTTTAAGAAATAAGTAAGATTTCTTAAATATTAATAGTTGGGTTGTATTCTTTAAATGAATTCTGGTATGGGATTCAGGAGAAAATTATGTTAATGAGGCCCAAAAAAAAACTGGGGCATAGTGAAGACTTTTTATTTATACAGGAAAAATTACTGATTAAAAAAATTTAAAAAAAGACTTAATAATTCACTTTACATAACTATACCATGAATTAAGCTAAATGTTTTAATACGCATTGCCACCTCAGTTTATCCTTGTGATTTCTTTTGCATTAGAATTACTTTTAATTATGGCTGGTTTATGTACTTTGATGTTAAGGTTTGATTCCATGTTCAATGGTAATGTTAACAGATGTCAGCTGAAGTGGCTCAGAATCATGTTGACAAGCCTTTATCAGAGGATCTTCAGAAAGGGAGAACATTTTCATTTTCTCCCTTTCTCTTACATTGTCCTTCTTGTTTAGGAAGGTTTTCTGAAGGCAAAGTGAGTGACTCATGGGTCTAATTATTCCAGATTACTTACACCTGTTAACATCTTCTGTATCCACCTTCCATCTATTGCCAGCTATAAAAGTAAAGCTTCTGATGAATTGTTCATTAGAAAGAGGAACAGATTTCACTTTTGAATCCAAATCAGGTGAAGAAGAGCACAAGTAGGGAAAAAAAAATCCCAATTCAATTTAATTACATATAAAATGTCAAATTTAGATAGATTTTAAGGGTTTCTTTTTTTTTTTCCAGTTACAGTATATGGTTAATAGTTTACATATTGACAGACTTGTTTTTGTTATAAAGTTAATTACCACAGAACAATAACAAAAAAAAAAAGACATTTTAAGATAAATCATTTTACCAGAATTCTGTGGGGGAAGGAAAATAAGCCTTAGAATGCCAAGCAACAATAGCTAAATAGCCAGAAAGTTATACTGTAAATGAGGGAAAACTACTGAAAATACTTGGGTTCCAGTAACAGGAGGTGGTCTTAATACAAATATTTTATATTTATATCTTAATTTTAGTTAAACTAGTATTTTGGAAGCCATGGCAAAATATAAGACATTTAAAAGAAGGAAAAAATCAAGGTTTTGAGATTTTAAAAATAGGTTCTGTATTTTTAAAGCATTTGCTGATTCTCTCTTGATTTCTAGAAGTGGTTCTACTTTTACTGTTACAGGTTCTGACTTTTTCACCAGACTTATAAATGACTTCACAATGAAGAGAGATATGTTGAATTATTTTCTCACCCTAGGTACAAAGATAAGTGAATTGGACATTTTGTCATTGGGTGCAAGGACTCTCATCCATCCCTGATCTTGCTTTGGCACCTAATTTGAGCTCAATAAATGTGCCCTTAGTCACAAGAATATCTTGGTACTGAGTCAAAAACAGAAGTAGAAGCAGAACTGTCAGGAATACTGAAAGAAATAGGGCTAGGAAGAAGAGAACTTCTCTCTGTCCCCTCCACACAATCAGATGACAACCTTGTTTCAGCATCTTTTTTCAGGGCTAACTTTGTCTCCTCCGAGTTAGGAAAGTTATGTTCTTGTTTTAAATGCTACCAAAAACCATTATATGGTCTTGCGTCATCCATATATAAACTATAAGCCTAAAAGTAGTAAAATGTGTCAATAGCACAAAAGCCCAGTATTCACATATAATACAACATTGGTGATGTGGTACCTGTCGTCATCAAGAGAACAACCTGCTAATCATTAAAACGGAATAAAAATAAATTATTCAGGTTTGTTTTTACTGGTGATCATATTTTTTCATGGAAATTGTTTGAATTTGATACAATTTAATACATTGCAAACTACCGATTCAGTGTACTAAGAAACAAGTGGATCGACTGAATATACTAAAGAAACAATTAATTAGGCATGCTGGGCCTTTTTGTCCCTGGGTGATAATGAGGAAAGCCTCCTTTTTACAAATGTTCATCTGTATTTTAATGTTTAAAGATATTGTAGAGGTTAGGTCAATCATAAATTTATCATAATGCCTCCTTGGTATGTATCTTTAATGCTCATCAAAGTATTTTTTCTATTACAATTTTAAAATTATATGAAAAATCATCTATATCAGTGCAATAGAGAAGAAATGATAAATATTTTCAAAAATATATATATTATATTCAGGAGTAAATATTATCCGAATTAAAGATTCTTCTCAAACTCTTCCCTCTTCACAACCAGTGACCCCAGGTGTACACCTGCTTTCCTGATATGAGAAATCATCTTCAATTTATATTTCATAAAAGTATAAAAAAATTATCTATTTTTATTATTATTACTGCTCTTATACATTTTTTTTAAAAAGATGGTATTTAAAAGAAGTAAATAGGATGATGAATGTCTTAAATATGACCTTTACTTCTTTTACATTTACTTTTAAGATTTCACTTTTTCTACATACCTGGATAAATTACAAAGGTTTTGTCAAATTAATAAAGCTACTAAATTATTTTCACCTATAAAATTTATTCTATAAATAGAAAAATGAAAAAGGAGCACTTTTCATTTGACTTATGTTTTATATTTATGAGATAGTAGTTCTTTTTTTTTACGTTGAGGACTTAAATCACAATTTCGGATTTGTCCCCTATGACTTAAATAATAAAACGAAACAAACTGAAAGATAAAAGAACTTCTAAATTCAGAAATATTAATTACAGTGTTACTTTTTACATGTGAATATTTCCAAAGTGAAGACTCATTTCATCTATCTTCACTTGGACATTAGCTAGATAGAAGCAAGGAAAACAAATGCATAACGCTGAAAATGTTATACATGTGAGAAAAAGTGCATAATTTACATGTAAATATAATTCAGCATATATAAACTATATACATGTATATAGAGTGTATATACATATATACTAGTTATACACACACATATACAGGATTGCCCAATTATACATGTGTTATTGCTCCTGTTACTTTTAAAAGGCTCACTGATATTAAACTGGACACTTATATGGTGAAAATATTGATAGTTATTTCTAATCTGCTCACCTGAATTTTCAGTTGAGGATTTTGAGCTAGGTGTAAGTTATACATGTCTAAGTTCAAATTAAACTAGCCCAACTCACTTAATTTAAGATGAAGTATTATTTTATCATTTCCTCTCATATTATCTTGAATTGTTATAGTCATATGTCTCACATTTTGTAAAGCATTTCACTAATGTTTCCTTTGTCATAGCCATTTTACAACATTAATGGGCTCAGACAACATAATTGCAAAAGGATAGGATGTGAACAATGGATTTACACTAAATGAGTCAAAATAATATATTGCAATAGTTATAGAAAAGTCTTCATCTTCTGCAATCACATTATCAACTTTTGTAGTGCTAGACACAGATATTATTCTTTGATATTGAGAGTTTAAAACTAACATTCCTAGTTGAGGAAAAAAACACAAATTTTTAAGCTCAGTCATTAAACTTTCCTTGTGATCTCTCTCTGAACTTTTATTTAAAATATGGTGGTCATCATCCATATATATATATTGAGTATTTTGCAATTGGAAGAAATAATGTAGCTTTTGAAATAAAAACATAAAATCATCCACATAAAAATACTATATATGATAAATAATGTTAAAACTATTACTGTGTCAAACTAATATTTCACTTTCAACTATTTTCCATTTGCCATCTTGTAGCTCAAGGGACATTACAATACATTTTATTATTTTCAAATACTATTATTATAATTTGTAGTGAAGTAGCAATGAATAATAGCAAACACCTGCCAGGTCTGGGTCTGCTTCAGTCAAATTGACCATCACTGTGAGATGAATTAGCATCTTTTCCTCAAAAATGATTTTTTACTGCAGCAACAACATGAAACAAATCCTAATCATAGAACCTATATTAATACCCATGGTACTTTGTGAAAACATAGCTGGTATTACAAATTAAAGCTAACGTAAGTAATCCTAATGTACAGCTAAAATAAGTAGCCTAGCCAAAGGGGTAGAAAACTCCATGGAAGCAAAAATGTATCTCCTTGAATACAAAATTCCATTCTTATATAAATTTATTTTCGCTAAAGAAAATTTATTCCTCATTCAAGAGTAAAATTACCATCTATATTTAAGACAAGACAGTCTTTCTGTATTTAATAAATAAAATATAAGAATAATTATCAAGTTCTATTGTAATTTGATATGGTTTATGGACACACATTTTTCAAATGTCAAAAGCACCAGGATCATTAGGGATTGTACTTTAACCTGATTTGTATAATACACCATGTTATGAATGTGTGCGCAGTTATTAAGGAAATGATGATTCCTGTCATAAGTATCTAGCTTTGCATTTTGAATTTTCATTATGTTCATGCTTTCTATCATTCACCAGAGTATTTTATTAGGGAGGAATGTGGAAAACACCTACAGGTGTTTAAAACACTGATATTCTATGCTTTAAAAAAAAGGCTTCAAGTGAAGGAGAGAAAGATGATTAGAAAGAACAAGGGAAGTGAGATAATTATGAAAAAGCTAACTTACGGGAAAGCAAAAAGAAGAGGATAAAAAAGGAGAAAGACATCTGTTTAATTGTAGATCTGATCCTCTTGCGTAAGAAAAGCTACATTTCAATATTGTATGTAGAGAAATCGTGAATCATCTTTTTCTTCATCTGAAGTAATTCCAATGTACCTCAAATAATGAAAGAAATTTTAGGTACAAGTGCCAAATGCAAGGCGGCCCTGAAAAGTCGCAGTTTTGTATTGATATATGTGTGGTTTTTATTTTATGCATATGTATCAATTTATAATTATAATCGAAAGATATATAAATATATTCTTCTAGACATTCATGGGGCTTTTTAAAAACTACAATGCCTTAATTTTTCTATCAGTAACACAGCTTTAGAAGCTGCAAATCTTTTTTATGAAAAAAAAAAAAAAAGTAATGTAAGGCATTGGTGACTTGTGGTGAATTACATTCAACACATAACGATAATTTCTACCAAGGGCAGCTTGAGAAAACCGAGAACACTGGCCTCACTGCACAATTCTGCAGCTACAGGCTCCGTGAATCTCTGGAGCTCTGCTGCCCTCTACTGGCATAATGAGATAAGCGCCTGCCTCAAAGCTCAGGTTTCTTTGTATCCGTTTAGTTTCCTCCACAAACAAGATACTGGCACCTTAAAAATCCAATTTTCTTTGGTTTCGCTCACATGTAAATGGATCATAACTTGGATTGTTGTCAGATTAATTTTAAATGTTATTTTAATATCATACAGAAAGAAAACTTCATTCAATATCCTCTATCTATAGTTCAAGCCTGACTGGGGCCAGTCGCAGTTAAATGGCTGAAGACCAGTAGCTAAATATAACAATGACACCTTGTGCAGATAGCAGGATTCTGAGTGTCAAATTGGCTCTGAGGCCTTAGATTTTGATTGGTGTGTGTGTGTTGTAGAATTTTAGTGCATTTAAAAAAAAAAAAGAATAGCAATTTTACTTTTTATGTCATTTACTATGTTAAGGTGCATGGATCCTTGATAACCTCCTCTATATAATCCTGTACGTCTTAGCAATCTATTTTCTCCCAATCACAGCTTGCTTAGGAAAAATGGTGCATCACTGGGTACTGAGTTTGAAATCCAAAAAAATGAATAATATAAATCAGATTTTTTAAAGTCCCAATTGTATCCTGGTATGTGATGGGGATGGTGGTCTGTAAGATTTATCAACATCACAGTGCATCAAACTTGTTAATAAACTATCTTTCTGTATAACAAAAGAAAGACTTTAAAAAATAATGGGAGCACGAAAGGCATGGCATAGCTGGAGTTTAAGGTTCAAGCTTGGTATCCTCTATATATAATGTATTATGTTTTTCAAAAACTTTTTATTAGGAAAGCTATACCAGACGCATAATCACTATACAATGATTAAACATTACCTTTACAATTTATAATCACTGAAATTACAGAATAAATATATGCACATTTCTTTTGAATCTTTGTGTGTGAGAGAGAAAACATTAAAAGTGCTTCCTACAAAGCTGTTAGTGATATATACCCAGTTGCTTTTTTATTTTTTTAATATTATATTTATATATATATATATAAGAAAGTGCAGATGTTCTCCAAAAAATCTTGGCATCAGGATGAAGTGTCGCAAAGAGGGTGCTCATCCCTAGGTGTGCCTCCAGCTGTTAAACCACCAGGCTTCCACTTCAGTAGCATCCAACCTATATATGACTTCCCAGGGTGGTAAGAGAGTGCTGTACACTAGGGGTGAAGGGAAGATGAAGCTATGAAGAGTAGAGGGATGGATCAAACCCGAACTAATTAGATTGGGTTACAAGGGAATGGGGTGTGTATGTTTGTGTGTGCATGCACGCACAAGTGTGTACGTGTGTGTGTGTGTGTGTGTGTGTACGTGTACCTGCACCAGAAGGAAGAGGCTGCAGGTTTAGGGACCTAACTGTGTGCAGGGATTTGTGATTTGCGTGTGGGTGTGTGTGTGTGACAGAAAAAAGAGTGGGTGAGAACATTCGAGCAAGACCCGCCCCCTCCCTCCCCGTCTTGCAGTTTCCAGGCATGCAGCAAACTGCATTGTTAATACATGTACAGAATCTGTGCCATGATGGGAAGAGGAAAGAAAGCCACAAATGTCAATTTGTTTCCCTCCCGCCCCCCCTTCAAACAAAACTACAACTAAAAAAAATTACTGAAAATAAAGACACATCGAATTTTACTTAATTAGGATCAATACAACGATCCCCAATATACCTTATACATGGCACAGTCAAAGTCTCAAGTTTCAGTATAAAAAAATAATGATAACATTTGCTGGCAAAAGTCTGCGAAGGCACTTCATTGATTAATGATCTGAGTATGGCCCTTCCTCCAAATCACATCTGAGAGGGGAGAGCATACATCTGTATTTTCTAGTTATCATGCGGTTTCAGTTCTGTTCAGGGCAGGGAAGTTTGTGAGAATAGAGTTATTGGGACGAGTGTAAAGGGAGCAAGGGATATATTTCTTTTATTTTCCTTTCCTTTTGAAAAAAAAAAAAAAAAGCACTAATTTTTCTTTTTCTGTTAGAACCTATATGTCGTCTTCTCCAGGACTTCGAGGTAATCCGGCTTGGTTTGAAGTTTGGCCCTTAACTCGAGGTAATCACTTTTTTGGGTTTGGTGGTCTGTGAAGCCCTTTCCAGCCGAGAAGAGAAGGGTTTCTTTGAGCCTGGCGTCCTGCTGTAAGTCTGGGTATTGCATGCCAGGAGGGTGGACGTGCAGTTCCTTTAATTTGGGCACTGTGCCATAGAGACAATCCACGAATCCCACTGTGCAGGGGGCTGGCTGTGGCCTCTCTCGGTCTAGTAGCATACTGCCACCACCACAGCCTCCCCCAGGAGGAAACAGCACCACCCCACCATTCTTCTCATGGTGGCGGAACCCAGCCAAGTCTCCCCCAGGTCCCGCAACTACCCCAGAAACCCCACCAACTGCTGGGTGGTGAGGGTGAGGGTGGTGGTGATTCACTGTCACTATAGTGTTGAGCTGGGAGCTGGACACCGCCAGGGCCCACTCCTTCTCTTTCTCCAGCAAGGTCCGGTAGTTGCTGTGGTTCTCCTTGGGTGTCTCAGCAAACTGCTCACTTCCTAGGAGAACCTCACCTATTCCTGGTGGTTGTGTCCCAGGACCCCCTCGTTCTGTGCTCCCTGCCTCCTGGACTGAGGAAACAGCCACCTCTTCCTCCTCACGAGGCTTGTAGATGGGGTTGTTGCACATCTGGGTAACGGGGTGGGGGATGTACTCATATACGTGGCCCACCGGAGGAGCCTTCTCCGGGGAGGAAAGAGTTGGTCTGCCCCCACCTCCACTTCCACCTCCACCACCTCCACCATCCTCAAAAAGCCGGTGGCATTGCATCTGGATGCCAGTAAGGTCCACACCTTCTTGCCGCTTGCTTCTAAAGGGCAGCTTCTTCCGGCGCCGTCGGAGCACATAGGCAAAGAGGCCTGCAGCAACAAAGACAGCAGAAAAAAAAAGAACCAGTAGGCTGAGAATCAACACAGAAAGTGGCACGGGGCCCCCAGGGGGCGAGAACTCATAAGGTGATGCGCTCGTTGGCCCCCCCGCAAGATGAGAATCTCCAGGCTGGGCTGGGGATGCTCCAGCTGGCGGGACGTGCAGCATCTCTGGGCAGAGAACTTCCAGCTCAATGGTGCGCACATCTCGGTGGGTGAGGTTCTCAGGGCTCCGGCAAAGCACATCACCCACCACACTGACTGAGCTGATGGTTTCAATCCACTGTTTGAAGGGGACCAGGTCACAGGTACAGTCCCAGGGATTCTCGTTGAGGTCTATCTGGACAATGGCATTCAAGTGTTCTAGGACACCAGCCACAGGAAGGTAGAGGAAGTAGTTCTTTCTCAGGTTGAGCCGGGCCAGGGAAGTGCCTGCAAAGGCGTCTGTCGGCAGGGTCCTCAGCAAGTTATTGTTGAGGAATAGCAGCTTCAAGTTGGGCATGAGGCTGAAGGCTGCAGGCTGGATTTCTCGGATGACATTGAACTCAAAGTACAAGTAGTGCAAACTCTGTAGGCCTCGGAACATGCCTGGTGTCAGCTTCTCGATATCGTTGCCATTGAGAAAGAGGCTCTTTAGGTTGGGCAGGTTGATGAAGGCTCCATCCTGGACATAAGAAATACGATTGTTCCCCAGATGCAAGAGATCCAGGGAGGAGAAATTCCAAAAATCAGAACGGTATATTTTCTGAATCAGATTGCTACTCAGGTAAAGTTTCTTGGCATTCAGTGGCCTTGGAAGAAGTTCAGAAATGTTATTAAATCCTCGCTCTTTGCAGTTGACAGTCAAGCCAAGGTCGTTGATGTGCAAATTGCAGGTACACCCAGTAGGACATATAATGGGAATGGGTGGTCTGGTCTGGTAAGGAGCAATGGGAGGTTGGTTCGGACCAGGGTATAAAGCTTGGGATGTGGAAGGTGGCCTTGGTGTTCGGGGCTGTTTAGTGGGCTTGGGCTGTTTATTTGAGGACTTATATTCAACAGAAGAAGCGGTAAAATGGACAGAGGACAACATTGAGGAAGGCTTAGTTGGCCACGCATTCTCCTTGCTTGATGACAAGTGGGGAATCCCCAGACTAGCCTCCACCTCAGAGTCAGACAGCAGGGGACAGAGTTCTGTCTTCCTGATTTCTCGCAGGTCCTTTCCATGAAAATGGAAAGGGGTCTCACAGGTGATGTCTCCCACCAGGGCAGTGTAAGGAATGCGTTCCAGCCAACTCTTCAATTGCACGATCTCACATGTACAGTTCCAGGGATTTTCTTCCAGCTGGAGCTCCATCAGGCTTCTGCCAATGTGGTCTAGCATTCCTCGGTAAAAAAGAACCTTTAACCTGTTTCCACGTAGGTCCAAATGGGTTAAGGAGACAGCCTTAAATAAATTGGTTGGAAGCATGGGGATGAGATTATCATTTAAAATCAGAACCCTCAATTTACTGAGGTTCCGAAATGCCCCACTCTCAATACGTTTAATGACATTGTAATCTGCCTGCAGATATTCCAGACTTTCCAAGCCAAGGAAGGTGTCGTTTCTGAAGATGTCTAGTTTGTTCTCATGTAGATATAACCTCTTTAAAATCTTAAGACCATTGAAAGCTCCTGATTGAATGTCCTGCAATGCATTGTTCCCAAGGTTAATGGACACGGCGTTGTTCAAATGAAGAAAGCTGTTGGTGTACAATTTCCTCATTGAATTCCTTTGCAGATAGAGTTTAAAAGGTCTTGACCAGAACTCAGTAATCTGACTAATATTTGTAAATCCTTTACTGTCACAATGTATATGGAAGAGGCTTTCTTTAACTTCACAGTAGCATGGATCAAAACAGGGCTCATCTATTTCCTCTGAGTCCTCTATCAGGGGAATCGGGGTAGTCCATCCTAGAGCAATTGTGCTTAGAAGAATTATCCACAACATCCTCCCTCTGTGAAGCATCTCAGCTATGGAAGGTTTCATCGTTCGTAGTTGATTACAAAACTGCAACAGAAATAAAGATGCAGATTTTTAGCCTTTCCTCGTATGCACTATTCTAATTGACTCCTACATTTGAAGCTTCTTAAGAATGATACAAAACTTTAGCAGTTGCTGAACTGACAGTCCAAATGATCTATCAACATGCTTAATATGTTTTGTATTTAAACTTGGGTGACTCTGAAGTATTGTGCCATGCAATGACGTTTTCCTGAGCAAGACATACTTGGTAAAGGGCATATTATACTAACACAAGCAGCCTTCATTGCCTCTTACAGCAATCAAAGGACTGGTATACAGAGATGCCTTTTAGATATAGGCAGATTCAGTAATAATGGCAGGAATTGGGCCATTACATCTGTTTGCCTGCTAAAACTCACATTGATATCAGAGGTGCCCATTATAAATCTGATTGGAACTCTGATGGGGAATACATAAATATCCTTTAAACTATAGGTTTCCACTCATAAAAAGACACAGTACACCACAGAGTTATTACATTAGAATGTGATAAATTATGAGCCCATTACCCAACATCAGATGTTGAGATGTAGAAGATGCTTGGTTTCTCAGGAAAACTTAAGATTCTGCTTAAGAGATGATCATAGTGTACTTAATTATAGTGTATGCTCAGTATCACACTATACCCCCACCCTCTTTTGCCCAAGCACAGATTTTTAACATCTCCTTTAATTAAATAATTTCTACAGGGATGTATCATTTGGCCATTTAACCCCTTTAGGAGTAATTAGCCTTTCTAAAGAAGGAGCTCATGCAGTTGTCAGAATTAAAGATGATAGCTAAAGGATGCTGAGCCTGGGAGTGTCTGTATTATAACACTTGCAGAGCATAGTTTGGAACGTGTATCTGTGCCTTCGAGATCAGCTGAGGAACCCCGTAAAAAGCTGGAATGGCAGGTGGCTGGTTAGAAGACAGTTGGGTAGTTAAAGGCAAGAAAGGCTGGAAACCTTGATTCTTACCTGCTGGTAAATGATCTATCATATGAATTACATTTCAAAGAAAGACATCATTCTTTTCCAATCAGAAGAAACAAATACTGTGCACTATTCTAATAATACAGAGCCTTCCTCTATGGCTCTCTTTCTTTGCTTTATATCATCAGTATATGAAAATGCGTACATAAATAAATTATATTAATGCAGTTTTGTGAGATTGCCCTTTCTGAGTCACTGAAATATCAATCAAAATGAAATAATTATTTTTAATCAATGAAAATATACCGGAATTTTTAGCATATGTTTTCTCTCCACAAGTAAGATACATACATTAAGGAAATATTTTGCCAACCCTCTGAAAACACAATGGTATAATTTATAGGGAGAGTGAAAAGACTAAATCTTCATATTCAACTTGCATATAATGTACACAGCTGTAAGGAAAGGAAGACCCATGAGAAAGCAAAGAGAAATACGCCTCGGGCATGCAATGCTCAATTTTTAGAAACAAATGAAAAGAGAGAGAGAGAGACAGAAGGCAGATGAAGCTACATTGCAGTATCAGTTAGTCTTCCCTGTCTCTCTTATAAATATTAAAATCTACTTAAGTTCTCTCCTCACCATTTAAAAAAAAAAAATGTTTTTCTTGTTTCTGAGGTCCCTGAGACTTAGGTTAAGAAAGGCTCCAGATGTCTTTGACTTACCTATTTTTGCAGGAGATTTTTTTTTTAAGTATTGAACATTGGAAGGGGGGGGGAAGCTTGATTTTAAGGATTCTCTCTCCCTCTCCCTCCCTTCCTTTTGCTGAAGCTGAAGCAAAGGGGGATAGAGGGGGTGGGTGGGGGAGACGAAGAGAAAAAATAAAAGCAGCAAGCTTGAGACGTGCTGGGAATGCAATGGGCCTTTCAATGGGCTTCTTTAGGATGCAGAACTGCCGCTTGGCACACTCAATAGAGGAGGGAGGAGAAGGGGCTGCAGCAGGCTTCCAGCATCGCCGCCGCCGCCGCCGCCGCTCTCCCCGGGTACCGGCAGCACATCATTGGGCGCTGGGAGGAAGGGCGGGAGGGAGGCAGGCAGGGAGGCAGGCTCAATCCCAGTGCAGAACCCGGACTTCTCTTGTGCTGCTGGCCCTTTTTTTTTTTTTTTTTTTTTTTTTTTTTTTGTGCTGTAACCCTGGATCCGGCTTTCCACGTCACGAAAATGAGCTCCAAGAAGGGAACGCGCTTAGCTTGGGGTCGGGAACGAGCACTGGGAAGCCCTGACTATACAGTTCGTGTGTGTGCGTGTAAGGGACGAGAAAAAAAAAAAAAAAAAAAACCTGGAGGGGTCGAGATCACAAATTGTCAAAATAAGAAACAGGGAAGCAGAAGCCAGCCTAAGGGAAGCATTCCTTTGGTGGAGAAGGTGGGGGTGGGTGGGAGTGTAGGCATTCCCCTCCCTTCTTTTTATTACTATTATTTTTAACTCTCAAGGAAATCATCTCCTGACTGTTTTGCTCTTCTAGTTTCCAAAGCTCCTCTGTCTAGTGTAGACGGGTTATAAAGTAAGATCATCGTTCAGAATCATCCTTTTCATAGCACAGACACTCCCCTCCAAAGACAGGGATAAAAGGTCCCCCAAAGGAGAAGGGCTGGATCTAGCTGATTCTGCTTAGGTGTCCCGAACAAGAGCCCAGGCAGCCTGAGCGGCTTGGACCGGGTTTCTCCTGCATTTTGCTTCGATCTCTTTGCACCAGGAATCCTTTTGTTGTGCTGCAGCTCAAAGCCTTCGATTTCCCCTGGATTCAACGGCCATGTGTCTGCTTCCACCTTTTTAAAAACAGAGACAGGCCAGCGCAGACCACTTGGTAACAATGGCACATTTCACTTTCTCCTACCGGGAAAGACCTCGTGAGGATAGGGGGCAGCATTTCAGGGGTTAGATTTATTTATTTTTTTTTCCCTCGACCCTCTCCACCTCCCCCCCACTCCCCCCCCCATCTTTTTTTTGATCCAAATATTTTTTTCCGTGATATTTTGGGTAAGAGGAAAATAGGGAGACGTGAGGGTGGGGGTGATTGAGCAAAGACATTGCAGTGAAGAGAGGCCAGCAGATCACAGAAACCCTCGGAGACAGTTGAGCAGCCCCCTCCCTACTAGGAGGAAAGGCAGCTTAGCGGGGAAACTGGGGACAGGCAAGTGTGCAACAAACGCGTCCAGTTAGCGGGAACCGGAGGGCACCGATTGCCCTGCGCGCCCACCCCCCCACCCCCTCCACACCAATCCTGTAACCAGCTCCTGGGGAAGGGAGGGACTTTCTGATCGCCGATGAACTGGACTGAACCTCAAGTGCCCAAGGACTCAAAGTTAGCGGGTAGAGAAGAAGAGCTTTCCCTTAAAGCGCTTTTTTTTTTTTTAAACAAAATCAAATTTCAAAGAAAAAACAAACAGAAAAACAACTTATCGATTCTTTACCATTCTAAATATATGCAAATCACCTGATGCGACCTAAACGTTCCTTAAGAGTCAGCCGCAGACGATTTGCATGGTGTTTTGCATTTAAAATGACCACACAAGTGTCCGCCGCTCCCGAGTAGCTAAGATTAGAAACAGCGATTACAGACTCGGTAGGCAGGAAGGCAAGATTCCCTAACGCTCCCCACCCTGGGCGGTCCAGACCCGGCCCGTTTCTCGGGTCGCAGCCGAGCCGCGCGTCACCGACGACAGCCTGAGCCCAGAACCAGAGCAAAGCCCCATCCTCTTCCCCCGCCGCACCCGGCCTCGGGCGCCCGACGTGCGAAGGCGGGGACGGTCTCGCGGGTCGCCTCGGAGCCCGGGATGCGATGGCAGCGCTGGGGAGCCCGGCGGTTCCCGGAGCTGCCCGGCGACCGTCCATGGCCATCACCGCCATCGCCCTCTGTGCTCTCCTTAACTGCATCGCCTCAAGTTCTGGCTTTGGCCCACGTCCTAAAGGCTGCTGCCCCCCCCCCCCCCCTTCCTTCCTTTACCTCGGTGTGCGGTGTCTGAGTGGTAGGAAGGGCTCCAAAAGTTAGGGGACGCAGGGCCCTGGAGCCCCGGATCCCAGCTCCCTGCTGGGAGCGCCCGGCATCATCTGTCCACGGGGAGGACAAGAAGCCCTTTCTCCCCACAGAGCGCCCCCCCGACCTCCCCTCCCCTTTGCCCGATCCCCGAGCCCACTCGTCTCCCCATATCTAAGGTTCAATATTCCAATATGGAAGCGAGAAGACCACCCCTAGAACAAATAATTAAAATGCTGCATCATTCATTTTCCGAGGAGTCCCGAGCCTTCTACAGATGCTTTTGCTAATCGGCTGTCTCCAGGCGAAACGCACGAAATGGGTACGTTTAGCCCCGGGAAACGGCGAAAACCTCGAGCCGATTTTCCTTCTTTCACAAGCCGGGCGAGCGACCCACTGGGGGAGGGGCCCTTCGCTCCGACACTTGGCCTATTTGTTGGAGTTACTTACACCGTCCTCCCCCCGGGAAGGGGTCCGAGGGTATGTGAGCGTCCAGGACCATCCCTTCAACCGTTGTCCTGACAACCAAGGGATCCAGTTCCAAAATGCAACCACCCCCCCCCCCCCTCCAAGCACCTGTGAACGTACAGAAGACGCCGCTGTCAAAACTCTACATTCTCTACCAAGGCACATCCTACAAGCGAGCAATACTGGTTTCAATCAGGCAAAGTAGGGAAGGCTGCGCCGAGTACCTAGGGGTGCGGGGCGCTCGGGGTCTCCGGGATGTGCTGCGAGGGGCTGCCCGGCGGGAGGTGCGAACTCTCGGGGAGGCTCCGTTGTATCCATCGCGCCGTAGCCCCGGCGGCGTCCCTGCCTCCCGGCCGCCAACTTTCAGCGAGGCCGCCACATCACGCTTGTAATCCTTTGGAGTGTCTCCACCTTTGAGGCTCGGAGGGAAATGGTCGCTGCATACCAATGGGCGAGCGGGGCGCTCACCTAGCCTGACGTCGCCGGTGGCGGGGAGCTCACGACCACAGTCCCCGCGGCCCCGCGCGGCCAGGCGGGCACAGCGGGCGTCCTGGGGCGCAGCTCCCGTGCACTGTCGAGCTCCGCGGTCCGCGACAGTCCCGGCTGGGTCTCCGGGATGGGGTTGGGTGTTTTTTTTTTTTTTTTTTCTTTTCCCCCTCCTTCCTTCTCTTCCTCGCTTCCTGAAAGGTTGTCACCCAGTGCAATCCCTGCCCGAGGCCTCCTCCTCCGATCTGAAGAGATGGGACTAGCCCTAACCTCCTCCCGGCGGCGTCTTTGCTCTTGACCCTTTGGGTAGGTGGGAGCGGGGGTGGGTGGTGCGGAGAGGAGAGAAGGGGGTGGGGAGGGGCGGGCAGGAGGCGGGAGGGGGCGACTGGATCCCAGACCCCAGCATTGGCCAGACGGCGAAGGGAGGGGTGGGGGGTGGGGGGCGGGGGCGCTGGGGGGCGGGGTGGGGAGAAGAGGAGAGCTACAGATACCACAGCATGGCCGTGCACACCAAATCGGACTCGGTGTCGGGGGCGCTCAGGCGGAGCCCGAAGGTGAAGCGGTCCTGCGGGCACAGGCTGCGCCCCCGACCGCCCAGCACCCAAGCACCCTCACTTCCCGAGCGCGAGCGGCGGCGGCGGCGGCGGCGGCGGCGGCGGCGGCGGGAGCCCGAGCGGGCGGGGGGCGGGGCAGGGGGCCGCGCCGAACCTTTCAGGCCAAGGAGACGCTCGCGGCGGCGGCATCTTCCAGGACTGACCTGCTTTAAAAGTGCCACTTGAATGGCCTCGGCGGTTAACTGGCAGCGGACCCCACGTTACTTACCGACGTCTGCACCCGAACCGGGAGCTCCAGGTCGGGCTCGGGGAGGCGGCACACGAGACGCCGGGCCGGACCCCGAACGCAAATCCATCAGCTGCTGCCCCCAAATCGCGCACGCGGGGAGCGGCGCTCGGGAGCCCCCAGATCAGCCCATCGCCGGAGCCGCCGCCAGCCGGGGCCCCCTCCCCCCGCCCGCACCCCCGGCCCCTCCTCCGCGCCAACTGTGTGGAGCAGCCGCCGCAGTCCCCTCGCCGCGCATCGCAGGCAGATCCCTGCTTAGGGAGCAGGAAGCGAGTGATCGCTCTCCTCCCTCTCTCCCTCTCCCTCTCTCTCCCTCTCTCTCTCTCTCTCCTCTCATTCTCTCTCTCTCTCACCCCCCCCCCCCACCTTATCGGTCACAATCTGGCAGCCCTACAAAGAGAAGCCCTGTAAAATTGAGTGGCAGGAAGTCAGCATTCTGTTATCTTGTGGCTCGATGTTTAACTTTTATTTGCAAAGGAGAGCTCGCTGTTTGGAAAATTACAGGCCAGGCCCAAGGGGTTTCGGGCGGGGTCATCGAATTCGGAGCCTCCGAGCTCTCGAGCTCTCGAGCTGGGCGGTATCGCTAAACGCCTCCGAAGAAGCTGTTTGCAAGCGATTTGCAGCCCCCTCCCCCTCCCCCTCCCCCGCTCCCCCCCCCCCACGCACACCCCAATTCATGATACATAGGTGACATTTGGGAAGTACACGGATTTCCTGATGTGTTTACACTCGCTAAGACGGAGGGAAATAAAACTAAGAGCGAGGGGAGGTGTGAGGGGCATTAGCTGGGGAGATGCCGGATAGCAGTTCGTGACGAATTCAATGAGGACGTTTGAGCAATTATTGCACGTATGTGAAAGTATTATTACAACATTCTATACTCACTGGAGGCGACCATTACCCCCACTGCAGTCATACTAATGCAGTCGTTTAATGCTCCAATCTGCAGTGTAAACCAACGCAGTTCTTTTTAATAGATCCCTTTCATCAGTGACTGTGTTGGAGAGAGGGCAATCTTGCACTAACTTCCAAACTGAATACGAAGTAGTCCCAGGAATCATCTTTGTATCTCTTGCCATTTCTAAACGAAGTGAATGGAATAAATTGTCCGAGACAAGCAAAGTTGTGTAACTGGTATAACGGAGACATAAACTGACCTCAACCCTATTTGCAAAAGCTGTCAAAAGAGCTAACTCAAACCTTGCAAAGAACACTCTTTCATATATATATATAGTCTTTGAGAAACAGGCCTGGAGGTATGATTTTAGCCTTTATTTAATGCATTTTCTTTATGTCACATCATCGTTACTGTGTGTTACGTACATACTATACAAGTCTAGTGTCTGTATTACCTTCATTAAAAGAGAGAAGATGGAACTGGTCATAGTGAAAACCAAGGGCCTGTGGAATTGCTTTGGATTCTGTACATATATTAGCCAAATTCAGGATGGCAACTGTGTTGGTTGTGCATAAATGAATTTAGATTGCTTTTTAAACATAACGCTTCCATTTGCTCTTCACAATAATGTGAAGATTATTTAGATTAATAGGGCATCTCCAGGGACCTAGAAAGTGGTGAAAGCAACATGATAAAACATATGCTTTTATTTATTTTTCTTTTTCAGAGATTTTATTTATTTTTAGAGAGAGAGGGAGTGCAAGGGGCAGATGGGAGCAGAGGGAGAGAGAGAATCTCAAGTAGAGTTTGTGCAATCGGAAGCCAGGCTTGATCTCACAACCCTGAGACCATGACCCGAGCTGAAATCAAAAGTCAGTTGCTTAACTGACTGAGCCACCCAGGTGCCCCCCCCACCCCAAACTTTTAAATGTAGTTCTTCAAATCTACTGACACAAAGTTTAAATGCTCCTCAGTATTTTCTTGGCTAATAAATGCTTCAATGTGAATTTTATATATGTGAAGACATGGATAAGAGAAGAATATCTGTCTTGGATTTTTTACTTACAAGGTCTCCAAATTGAGTTTTAAAAAGATATATCTAGGGGATCCCTGGGTGGCTCCGTGGTTTAGTGCCTGCCTTTGGCCTGGCGCACGATCCTGGAGCCCCGGGATCAAGTCCCACATCAGGCTCCTGGCATGGAGCCTGCTTCTCTCTCTGCCTCTCTCTCTCTCTCTCTATCATGAATAAATAAATAAAATCTTTAAAAAAATAAAAATAAAAGGATATATCTAGGAAAGGTTGTGAAAAAGGTCCATCCCTATAACAAATCAGTCTGATTTAGGAGAACTACATCAGTAGGCTGATGAGTCATAGAGTTGTTTCTGGCCTTTTCAGGTGGTTGCTCAATTCGAGGAGAATCACTCCTGAGTACACCATATTCTACGTGGGCAAGTGTGAAATCACACACATGCCCCTGAGCCTCAAGGCTGGAGGATATTAGAGTAACCCTAAAAGAAATCAGCCAACATCATTCCTAAAATAGCTGAATCTCTTTAACTTTTTTTTTTCATTTTACTTGATTTTCAAGGTTATTTGTTGATAAGAGAACTCTGTGTTAAGATATTTACTCTGAGCAGATAGATGTTGATATGGTCTGATGGTACTGGGGAGCTACAGAAGATTAGATAGTTAGATGGATTGTTAGTGTTAAAAGTAAATACTTCCAACATAATAAATATTTCAGGTCAGATAAAAATGTTGTAGGGTAAGTGATTGTGATGGGCCTTTGAGCAATTATTTGTTGTAACTTTTTAGAGCATTCTGCAAAGTTATGCCCATAGTTTTATTTTAATCAAGCAATTTATATTGCAAAAAGGAAGAACTATCTTGATAAAACTCTTCTTTATTCGTGATGCATAATGAATAAAAGGAAAACAAGATAACATATAGAAGGTAATTAAATATATTGCTGGTTGACATATATATATATATATATATATATATATATATATATATATATATAAGTTCCAAGGACAGCAGTATTTTTCAGTTTCCTTTTAACTATTTTATCATTTTCCAGAGAGACACTGGTATAAAAAGAATAAAGTAGACATATTTTTCTTATCTAGCATGTATTTTACTCACTGTGATTTAAATAAAATAAATACACTTTTGAAAGATGTAATACTATCTAAGGTAGTATCTAAGGAGAGTTTCTTTTACAATGGAGCATTCACCCTAGAAAGCTCTAAACTCTGCAGTAATTTATGATTACATATAGTATACCTAAGTCATCTATATATTGTATTCATCTGTTTTTACAGAGGCAGTCATGAAAAACCTCTCTCTCTCTCTCTCTCTCTCTGTCTCTCAGGTCCATTCCAAATAATTTTCAGGCTGACAAACGACATGCTTGATAATTATATCTTCATTTGAGCAACTTTGGATACCACCTTTGAAACAATTGAACATATAGTTACACAATACAGCTTTGCAAATAAAAATTTAGTCTGCAAAAAATTAAGCAAATAAAAACATAAAACAGAAATTAGCTGTTAGTATTTGTGAAAAGAATTCAAAGGATTGAACAATTCAGATGGAAGGTTACATACTTCCATGTTTATTTGTGTATATCTTTCTAGAACTCCTTAGAAGAAACATGTCTGAAAGGTTTTATATTTTGTAGAAGTTCCAAACCCATTGGTAACTTTGTTTTTTTGAAAGCATCTTGTAAAATTTAGTGAATCAACATGTTGTGAGTAATACCAGCATTGTCATTACAACTAACAGGCTATACATATAAAGAAGAAGTTACAAGATACTCAGACATTAATCTTTTCTATTTTGTTTTCTATTTTGTTTAAACTTAAACATTTAGAAGCACTTTGTACGCTTCCACCTAATGAAACCTTAGGGTATCTTTGAAGTAAACATGTGTTTTAATCTCAAAGATTAAATGAACTTTTTTAGAACTCCCAGAGTTTATCTAACATGAACAAAGCTTGCAAGTTTTTATTTGTAGTCTGGATTAAGCCTAGAAAGTTATTGTTTCCTTTATAAGAGATTTTCTAAAATTATTTGGAATTAATAGATTGTAGATATTAAGATTAAAACTACTGACAAAAAATTTTTCAAAGATCAAGATAAGGGGAAATTAATCAAATATATTTGTTGAAATGAATTAAACTGTTGAATAATACATCAGGAAATAATGAATAGGTATTGTATGTACTGGAAAGAGGTAAATCACGAAAGTTTTAGCAGTGAAGGAAGTTTTTCTTTTTTAATATATGATGAGAAAATAAAATGAGAATAGTTTTACAACATCATGGACTCACAGAATTAAGAGGGACTTGAAAGATTATCAAGTCTGACCAATTATGTGATATGCACATCCCTATTTTACTATCTTTTGCCAAATTGTTATCTAGAGTATTACTTAATATTGCCTGTGATGTGGACGTTGGTATATTACAGGACAGCTGTTTTTGTTTTGGGACAAATCTAATTGGTAGAATCAATTTTAAGCAAACTTAATGTTTTCTTTTATTTCCCATTGAATAGACTTAGTTACCCCCTTGAGAATATGTATAAAATTCTAAGGTAATGAACTTCCTACTTATTTGAGTTCGGTTTTTATGTATGAAGAGAAACTCACCTGGCAGGTAGAAACGTAGAACTAATCTTCAAGAGATGAGTGAAGGCTGGAGAAGGCATCATTTAAATTGAGAAGATAGTTGAAACTATAGAATAGAATTTATGGGGATCCCTGGGTGGCGCAGCGGTTTGGCGCCTGCCTTTGGCCCGGGGCGCGATCCTGGAGATCCGGGATCGAGTCCCACATCGGGCTCCCGGTGCATGGAGCCTGCTTCTCCCTCTGCCTGTCTCTGCGCCTCTCTCTCTCTCTGTGACTATCATAAATAAATAAAATTAAAAAAAAAAAAGAATTTATGGTAACTACTAAAGTGACAAAGTGTTAAAGGACATTATAATGCTTGAAAGTTAATTATGAAATACTTAAAATATTTTAACCAGCTTTCATGGAAAAGTTTCCATCCTTTTGGAACCCTATTTGAAGTTCTATATGTGTCCTCTTAATCTACTAATTTAAAGTTCACTACGGCATCATAGAGGAATAGTATTGGCATCAGCTAAAGAGGCCAGCAAGGCTAAACAATACCCATAGATATTTATAAGTCAAATCAAATTTCCCCTGGTCTTTGAATTTTTGAAAGCTATTTGAGAACATGAATATGAAATAACTATTTTTAAATGAGGCTGATTTCAGTATAAAGCCTGATGAAAAATTCGTTCCCACCAACTATGCCACAAGATAAAAGGCTTAATATGATTGTGTGCTGGAAACCTCAGATAATGGAAATATTATGTACAACTTTGCATTTTAAGAATAGAACAAGAGTGTTATGAAACACTGAATATATATCTGAATGTTAACAATTCTTAAAGTGACTTAAATCTAAAAAAGTAAAGTTTCTTTGAATTTGGCTGCCTCCTCTGTATCACTCTGCTGAGTTACTTAGGCATATAGCTTCTTTTAGCTTTTGTGTTCTATCTAAATCTCCTTTCACATTTCTATGTTGTTAATGTTTAGTGATTCTCTTAAATGTATCTGTCTCTTGTGTATTGAAATTGATGTGTGTGTGTGCTCACATTTGGGCATTTAAAGATAAATGTATGATTCCATGGGTGCTGATTTCATTCCTTTCATATCTAACAAAATACTCTTCTTTCACAGATGAACGGTCTGAATTTTATTTTCTCTAATGGTAGTGTTTTTAAGAATTTGGTGAATGGGGACATGTTTATTAAAAATGTTATTTTTAGCAAATATTTTAAATAAAAAGAATGCAATAATTTAATAAACATGGCGCAACTGAGATACCATTAACTGTTTTATAATAATGGTAAAATTACCAAATAATATAAAAACCTATAATGCTATTAATTTACCCTTATCCAAAAAATATAAAATATCTTATAGAAGCATTACCAAAACTATAAATAAAAGATAAAGAATATTTGTCTATTTGGGGATGTGTTTGATGCACCCTTAATGTTTTTATAGGATAGTCTGACCTTAAACTAGTTTTTTTTTTTTAATTTCTTGTATTAGTTAGATATTTTCATTGAAAAGGTAGTAGTAAAATGTCTTATGTTATTAAGATGGTGACAGAGTGTTTACTAACTTCCCTCCCCTGCCCATTTTGAAACACTTTATGGCTGTTTTAGTAGTATTTCATTGGAAATCCCATAAAAGGTAGCCAAAAAGTGCCTATACGTATAAAAATGACACACATGCACGTGTGTTTCTGTATGTGTGTGGGTTGGGAGGATAGAAAATGAAAAATTAATGGATTCTTTATAAAAATCTTGCATTGTTTTGTCTCAAATTGTTTTGTCTCTAAAAGGGGAGACATACCTAGTTTCAAAGGCTCATCGAATAACAAAATAGTTATCCAGAAGATATAAAAACTAATTATACTTATTTTATTGATACTGGATGCGAATATTCATTGAGTTAGAAACTCTTGAAACATTTATGTCACAAAGGATCAGATAAATCATCTTCGGGAACTGACCTTTTGTGTATGGGTTTAAGCCAGTGCCCTGGAAAAATAATTCTGTTCAACAATTTAACGGGTCTGACGTCAACTCCCCAATGTGCAAGCACTTTCTATAATTTATAAAAAAGGTAACATGTTTTAAAAATTCTACTACCTTTTAGCTCTTATGCCAAAATATATAAAAACCCAAAATACCCAAGTCTTGAATATGTTTAACATTCATTAGAGTCCTTGGCAATCTGGTTTAAGAGAGGGGGGGAGGGTTAAAAAAAGGATTTGCAATGTTATCTCATGGAAATTCAAGGACTGAAACAAGTACAGCCAGACCTCATGGGGGACATAATTGGAAATTAGGCCACACTTTGTATCTCTCAGGGGCCACATGGTCTCCCTGTCACCTCCCTCACTTCCCATCTGTTCTCTACAGCAGCAAGAATGATTCTTAAAAATGTAAGGCTGATATTATCTTCCAGTAACCCGCTAGCGGCTTCCCATCTCTCTGGGTAAAAGCTAGCATTTCTGACACAGGTTCACAAGCCCTGTGTGATCCTGTTGCTCACTCCATGTCTGCCTTGATACCCTCTCACTTGCTTTCTTGCCCCACTATAGCAGGCATGTTCCCCCTCTTGCTATTCCTCTGACTCTCCAAGCAGACACCGATTTCAGAGCCTTTGCGTCTACTGTGCCCTGTGTCCAGTGTACCCTTTTCATGATTATCAGCAGGGTTGGCTGGCATCTTCACCGCACTCAGGTTTCTATTCAAAGGACATAATCAAGTATGCATCCCTGACCATGCTACCCCAAGTAGCAATTCCCCCATTACTTTTAAACTTCATGGCCTGCTTTATTTTTATTCCCACAGTTTTCTCTCCTAATGAAATATAATTTATATGCTTGTGCATTTTCACTGTTCTCTCTCCCACTACAGGAATAAGTTTCATGAGAACAGACACTCTGTGTTATTCATTGCGGTATTCCTGGCACCTAGAACAGTGCCCCGTACATAATAGGAACTCTATACGAATGTATTAGAGGCATTAAATGAATGAATGTTCTCTCTAATCTCCACTTCTTTTTTTGAGTCTGCACCATTTTTTTTTTTTTTCCCCTTCTGCTAAGCTGCTTTCTCTGCATCGGCTAGCACACAGCTCATAATTGCTACATGGCCTTTCAGCTGCAGTATTCTCCACCAACTGGCAACTTCTCTCTTTTACTTTAGTTCAAATTCCTGAAAATTTAATTGGACAGGCTTATTTTTTCCAGTAAGGCCACACAGACCATACGTTTCTGGCCAGTCTGGTTATATTCTTTTTGGCCAGGTATATATTCCTGGCCTAATAAGGCTGAGCCAGGTCACAGCATGGATGATTAGGTGTGAGGGGCTATGGACAAGAAGCCAGGCAACACAAACATGTCTAGTACATAAAGCCATTGCAGCCAGATCGGCACCTGTGCTCTCTGTTGTCCCAAGTCCTGCTCATGAGTCTGACATCACTCCTCAATTCAGTGCATCAAACTTCTGTGTCCAAGTCCTTCCTGACAAGATGGCTTCTCTGTTTTTTGTTGTTGTTGTTATATTTCTTTGTTAGATATCACTGTGCATCTACAAAACTCCTATAATAAATATATCCATATTTGTTTCTTGATCCTAAAGGCAGCAAAATGACCTTGCACTCTTATTCTCCCCAGAATATTATGCTTTTGAATGGTAAGTAAGAAATCCCATGTACCTTTATAGAGATCCTGTTGTGGACACACCCTAAGGTGACCCCCAGTGTGTCACATCCTTGCTAAGCTCATCTTTATAGTTAGTGTGGGTGGACCCTGTGACTGTTTTTTACCCAGTAGAAAATGGCAAAGGTTAAGGGATTTTGCAGATGCAGTCAGAGTCCTAAATCAGTGATTTTGAGTGAATTGGAAGGGAGATTGTTCTGGGTCAGCTAGACTCAATTGGGTGAATATCCTTAAAAGAGAGACTGGTGCCTTCCCTAAAATGAAGACCCATTGTCCTGGTGGCCTTGAAGAATCCAAGGATATGAATTTTTCCAGCAACCTGGTTGAATTTGGAAACACACTCTTGGGCAGCCCAGGTGGCTTAGCGGTTTAGCGCTGCCTTCAGCCCAGGGCGTGATCTTGGAGACCTGGGATCCAGTCCCACATCGGGCTCTCTGCATGGAGCCTGCTTCTTCCTCTGCCTGTGTCTCTGCCTCTGTCTCTCTCTGTGTCTCTCATGAATAAATAAATAAAATTAAAAAAAAAAAAAAAGAGAAACACACTCTTCCCCAACCAAGTCTCCAGATAAGAACACAGCCCCATTGCTTTGGGATGGGCATGCTGCTGGCTGGACTGCACCTTCTGGGCAGCCAGGCAGGCTCAGTTCTTGTCTGGGCCACTGCCATTGGTCTGTGGTATGGGTGGAGGCAGGAGCAGGAGGGTGCCGGCAACAAAGCTGGGAGTAGATGCTTGGTGGGGCTTACACTTTCAGCAACCCTGCCTCAGCCATGGCCCCAGTCAAGGTGGGAGATGCCTTCAGTGGTGGTTTTTGAAGGAGAACCTGGAAACAAGGTGAACCTGGCAGAGCTGTTCAAGGGCAGAAGGGGGTGCTGTTTGGAATCTTTGGGGTCTTTACCCCAGGCTGTTCCAAGACCCACCTGCCAGTGTTTGGGGAGCAGGCTAAGGCTCTGCAGGCCAAGGAGGTCCAGGTGGTAGCATGTCTAGATGAGTGTTAATGATGTTTCTGTGACTGAAGAGTGAGGAGCAGCTCACAACTAAGGAGGCAAGGTTAGGCTCTTGTCCAACTCTACTGGGACTTTTGGGAAAGAAACAGATTCATTACTAGATGACCCATTGGTGTCTATCTTTGGAAATCACCAGCTTAAGAGCTTCTCCATAGAGGTAGAGGATGGCATAGTAAGGTCTCCGAATATGGAGCTGGGTACAGGCGTCACCTGAAGCCTAGCCCCCAATATCATCTTGTATCTCCAAGGCCCAGGGCCCAGACATATTCCTTCTACCCTTTTCAAATTTCACCTGCCCAGCCCTGGATGGAGGGCCCCAGTCCAACTTCAGCAGGGGCCACCCAATGGGAACCTTCATCAAATTTCTGCAATAAACATTTCTGGTTCACATTAATAAAAGGAGAAGAAGGAGGAAAAGGAAGAGGGGTGAGGTGAGGGGGGGAAGGAGGAGAAAATGAAGAAGAAAGAAAAGAACACAGCCCAATTACTACCCAGATTATAGCCTTGTAAGACAGCAGAAGACTCATCTAAGCGATGCCTGGACTGCTGACCTACAGTAAGTGTGAGATCATAAATGAGCTTTGTTTTAATACACTAAGATTGTGGTGATTTGTTAACTAGCCATAGAACAGAAACATAGATCTTTTATCCTTGTTCACAGGAAAAGACAGATATTTAGGGGCCCCATGTTATTTTAGTCCTTTAGACCCCATGTGGGATCTTTGACTTGGATTTTTTTTTTTTTTGCTTTCTTTGAGTTTTACATGTTAAATTGTAGAAATAGAAATATTTTGCTTCCTCATTTACTTCTAAGTATACTCTTTTTTGTGAATTTACTCTTTTTTGGAATATTTTATTCTGTCTCAGTGTCTTAAGACTAACTTTAGACCTTCTTTCAGGAGACAACACATTACCACCCTACTTTTCGTCTTTCCCTAGCCACATAATTATCTCTTTTGCATTTGACATCAACTCCTATCATTTTCAGCTTTTTATTCTGATGACATAGACACAGTATCTTTGGCTGTGAAATTTACATGTCTCCGCCTCGTTAATGTCTCACTTTCTTGTTTGTGCATTAGTTATTTTATTTTTCATTAAAATCATTCTATAAGTACTGGGGAGGTTTTACTTAAAGAATGATTTTGTGGGATCCCTGGGTGGTGCAGCGGTTTGGTGCCTGCCTTTGGCCCAGGGTGCGATCCTGGAGACCCAGGATCGAATCCCACATCGGGCTCCCAGTGCATGGAGCCTGCTTCTCCCTCTGCCTGTGTCTCTGCCTCTCTCTCTCTCTGTGTGTGTGTGGCTATCATAAATAAATAAATTAAAAATTTAAAAAAAAAAAAAAAGAATGATTTTGTAAGGTCAAAACATTTATGGTAGGAAGAATTATCCCCTAATTTATCTGTTTGTTACATCTAAATGTTCATGTACCACATTTTACTTTGTAAAAGTTGGATATATCTGTGTTTGGTCAGTGTTGAATACCTTATCATTTATAAGCTCCCAAATGCTATTTATTCTGTTTGCAATATTAAACTGTATATTTGAGTATGTTGCCTAAAAAGTTCTATACAACCCAAACCACAGTGCAGCATATAGATCATATAATCTAGGAGTCAGTTAGTTAACTAATATGTTTTCGTATTCCAGAGTGCTGAGAGTTGAGGGTATAGAGACACAAAGAGTTAACATTCTTTTTAATCCCTTCAGCACATGAATTTTTAGACTCTACAAACTCATAAAAATTATAGTTTGAATATTTGGTACATACTATATTTAAAAGAAAAAAATCTTACTTTAGAAAATACTTAATGGTATATGTTCAAAAAGCTAATACATGCATTTATCGAATACATGAAAATAAACATTTGAGATGAAATACTGATGAAATATTTTTTTTCTATGTTTATCCTGCCAGTAATTCTCAAACACCTATTTGAAATTGAAGTGATTAAGAATTTTTGTTTCCCAAAAGGACACCCACACAGAGTATAATCGAGCCCTGGTCCACATTTGGCTGGAAAAATATACAATCACTATAGCTGGGTCCTTTATTAAATCATTTCAAAGACGCGTTTTAATTTTAAAAGAAGGGTGAAATCCCAAATCTTGCTGCATGGTGGAACTAGGAATGAGGTGGAGTGGGGGATGGGGATAGCAATCGCGTTCATTTTGATCTGTAGGGAATAACAAAACATTCAATAATCACATTTCTAATGCATATCACAGCAGATAAGCCTTTAAGTGCTCTATTCAATTAATTAATTAAGTTTATATCTCATTCAGGTATACAAATTATCCTGTTTAATGGAAAGAAGCTTAGGGAGATATTTTGAGGGAAATTAATTCAAGGAGCTTTTGTTGAAATGTTTAAGTCCTATGAACACCTTATCAAATGAACTATAACCAAAACTGTTTTTTCTTGTTTTCATACTCAAGTCAGTGTAATGCCCTGAAAAGGAACACACTAAACATTTCCAGAGGTAAGGTTTGCAATTTTTTTTTTCAAGTAATAAAAGCATATTTAACACGCTTGCACTTTGTTAGTTCAGAGGCATAGATCTCTCTTTTGGAACGCTTCCTTTTTGCTATTATACGCCAAGCCCCCAGTAACTTCTGATAGCATCCAGTGTTAATTATTTTCCTTTGAGATGAGTAAAAAAAAAGAAAGAAAGAATAAAAAAAAGAAACAAAATTTGTCACCTCTTGTTATTTGTATATAGACAAGATCGCAGTTTTCACTGTGAAGTATGAAAGAAATCCAAACATTCACAGGCAACAAAAGACAGAGACCGTAAAAAAAAGTTTTGATGAAATGAAAAGTAATTAGACTAATTTTAAAAATGAATAGATAATGAAAGGCATGCATTTTAACCTTTTTAAAATTTTACATCTTCCTTTTGTCTTTAAACATAGATATGTGTCTTTGGCCTTAGAATTTTTTTTTTTTTTTTTTTAACTTGACTTGCTGTCCCATTCTGTTCAGGATAACTCCATGCTTTATGGTCAGGTTGTTCGATGCTTTCTACTTCTACTTTCCATCTTCCCTTTTCTTGCATTTAGAATTTTTTTTTTCCGGCCTTAGTTTTTTTTTTTTTTTTTTTTTTTTTTTAATTTGACTTGCTGTCCCATTCTGTTCAGGATAACTCAGTGCTTTATGGTCAGGTTGTTTGACGCTTTCTACTTCTACTTTCCATCTCCCCTTTCCCTGCCTTTCTGTCTTAAAAAAAAAAAATGCATAGGAAAGTGTAAATAAAACAGGATGCTTCTTTGGCAAGGAATTTGCGGGCCTCTGGTCCCACCTGGTTGCTCTGAGCGCGCCGCAGCTGCCCCGAGCCGCCTCCAGGTGGCGCCCTGGTGCGCGCTCTCCGCCAGCGGGCGGGGACACGGAGCTGTGCGCGCCGGGGCTGAACCCAGCTCGCCTCGGAGGTGGGTGCCCAGGACCCGGAGCAGCTGCAACAGGGCGTCCCTCCCTGTCCAAGGGTTTCCACTTCTGAGCGCAAAAGGGAAGAACTTAAGCGGGCGGCCAGTTGGAGTGTACATTGCTCGGTAGTGTTTAAAAGCAGCACGGATCGCGGGCAGCTGAGCCGGTACGTGCAGGAGAAAACTACTGAATCGCGATTGTGCTGGGTAGGGACCCGTGTGACCATTCTTTGTGTGCAGAACGTTCTGTGTCCTGACTTGTGCCTCTGTGCATGCACTCATTTCATTTTTACCTGGATCGTGCGGGTGTGAGGTCACAGCCTTTGCTTTTCCCACATGATGCCATAAAAGCTTTGCAGGACATTGTGGATGGAAATATGATCTAATGGTGTCAAGGAACCCATGGTAATGCCACCAAAATACTTTTATGTTTCTTTGTTAGGGAGAGAGAGAGAGAGAGAGAGAGAGAGAAAGAAAAAAAGGAAGAAAGTAAATCTAAACCATATTACCATGTGGTTTTACCAGCTATGACTTTTAAAAGACAATAGAAAAAAAAAATGTTTAACTGCGGTGGACTAGATCTTGGATCACTTTTACCTATAGGTGTAGACTCAGACACACCTGTAAAATATGAATGATTTTCGTATCTGTGTGCAAGAAGGGATATTGTGTAGCTGGTGATGAAAAATACCCATCTCGTGTAGGTACATTTTGTATGGTCTATGCCATGTGAATATGTGTTGTGGACGTGGAGGCAAGAACATATATATGTTATCTGCATGCAGAGTCATTACACAGTTGTAAAAACATGCATGCGTTGGGTACGGATGGATTTTCGCACCATCCCACACGGTATTTCTATCTGGGTGACTTAGTAGGAAGATCATCTATTGCTAAAAATAATAATAATAAATAAATCTGAATTCAAATGGCATTTAATTCTTTGAATTGTTTCAGTGTTGCATTTTAAATTCCCCAAGTCTCATTCAGTTGTGCACTTCGTTTGTGCTTTTCAATTCCGAGGAAAAGTTTGGTTTTTATATTTTGAACATAAAATATGCCCTGGAGTGATTATGTGGAAATAGAATGCATCGACTTATAAATATAGATTCCCCTGGACTTGAGGTTATTAGAGCTGGAATGCACAAGAGCTCTGAAAACTTGCGAGTTCTGGCTGTGGGAGTTTATAGTAGAAGCTAGTCAGCCGACTCAAAGACCCAAAAGTTCAGAACGACATTGCAAATGACAGAGGCTGAGGCTTTACTCTCAGTATTATGACTCTAAAACTAATATTAGGCACTTAAAAACTTGTATGTATTTTTTGGCAACAGATTTGTACATGAACCAGGTACTGAATTTTATGTTCTCCCATTGCACACAGCAAATATAACACAATTCAACGTGAGAAATATGAATGGACACCTCACTGTTTAAGATAGTATGCCAAATAAAGCCTGAGATACCAGGACGGGTTAGAAACAATCCCTGCCCTCAAAAAGTCGCCAGTCAAATGACTAGGATGGGCATTTGTATGAGCTCGAATATATAGTAAAATAGCAAACCAGAACAAGTGCTATTAGAGAGGTGCTTGCCAAACGTATGTAGCTTTTAAGATGAGGAAGAAATCTGACTTAGGGACTTTATATTATAAGGTGCCCCTCTCGAGAGATGGGTGGAAAGATTAGTTTTGGTGAGTAAAGATAATGTCCAGTCAGGAGTTGGATTTATGTTGGGTGTTGCTTTCTTCATCGATCTTGGGGGGGGGGGGTGAGGGGGTGGTGAGCAGTAAGAGATAATATTAAACAGGTGTCCGTGTGTGGTGGAGGAGAGGGGACGGTATTAGAGAGGCCTTGAATGTCAGGCTGACCATATTGGATTTTCATCATTAGTTCATTCCCAGTATCACTAACAATATAGGCATTAAGAACTGTTTTAGTAGTATTGGGTGTTGTGCAAAATAGCACGAGCCACTCTGAAGCTTTACAATAGATTTATGATTTCCTTATTGTATATCTACCATAATGAGATATAAATTCCAAGACATGGAAATCTTTTTCGGAATTATATCCTCAGAACCTAGAAGTTTCTTGGAAAAAAAAGTATTTATCTACTGTACGAATGAATGAATGGTAAAATGGGGATAAGGCCAGGCTTTTATATTATTTACATTTAGCTTTCCTATTACTCATCGATGATTAACATCCTCAAAATTCACCAGTTCTTTGCAACTATTGTTCCAGCTGATTCCCCTTATGGCTCCGGTAATGAAAAGCAAGTCCCCTAGAATAGCCACTATTGCTGTTTAAATCTTCTTCTGTTTTTAACCTTTTACATGAATAGTCTTTTCACATTTTTAAAGGAGTTAACAAATAAACTCTGGGAAACAGTTGAAGAGTTTGAGGAATGTCTTTGCACCCTATGGTGCATATTTGCCTTCTTACATGAATGCCTCCTGTGTCTGGTCGTCTGCAACTTAGTAGAGGTCAAATTCTCTAGGTCCTTTTTGTATTTCTGAGGGGTGCATAGGTATCACTTAGGAGTTTGTTAGCTTTTTGCTTCCATGGTTTTAGGGGGCGCTGAGGTAGCATGCTTGGGGTCCCAGCCTCCATACACGGAGGTAGTCCTTTTCTCTTTCCCTGTGTAATGATATCTGTAGCTTTTATGGGCAGTGACAGGCACATGTGAAAAAGTTAGTGAAGAAAATATTTTTTTGTCATTTGAAAGGATGATACTAAAGGCAGATAGACGTTTTAAGGAACCTTATAAATGTGGTTCACTCAACTAAATTATAAATGCATGTATAGCATCAAACAAATAAAAAAGCCAAATAAACAGGGTCCTTGAACCAACAACATTAAAAGCTAAACAAACACCTGGAGTTTCCCCTTTCGCCCAAGAGAGACCTTTCTTCTGTGATGATGACTTCTATATCGTAATTTACTTTTATATGATTCCTCTAAAAATATGCAAGCGTAGAATTTCTCAGTTTAAAAATGTATATTGATGGGGTTTATATGTGTTAGTTAAACTGAGCGTGCAGGATTTGATTCACTTTGAGCTAATGAGCACAGAGTCAGGCTTTTTCTCTCATCCGTGTCAGTATGGCAAATTTTCACACCAGCCCTGGTCTCCATCCTGTTAACATACTGTTAATGCTTTATTTTTAGCCCGTGTGAGAGGAGATGGGAAGGTATGGTGACCAGGAATTTTACCTTATTCTAAGCCCTGGGGCATGGCTTGGCCTGGAGACTAATGGATTAGGGAAGCCTATCTTGTGCAAATAAAGCTGGATATTCAGTTTCAGAGAAATATACTGCAGTGTATACTGCAGGTTTTTCCCCCTAGTGGTTGACTTAAAGCTGCTGTGTTTCTTATAACAATTGAAATACATTTTTCTTATATAAGTACAGCTAGTTTGGCAAGATCCTTTACATTAAATTGTTTAAAAATTTGTTTCAGGAGAACGTATAAGTTTCTTTAAATGCTCATTTAAAAAGATACAAATGGAGTGCCTTGGAAAATATACTGGGGGCTTTTTCTCTATTCTTGGAAAGCTGGGCTTTCAAAAATGCACAACTACAAAATATACACAATAATGAAAATATTCTACTACTGGATTCAATATTATACTCCTTTTTCCTAGCAGAGAGAAAAGTTTTCTTCTTCCTCTGGTGTCCTCATGTCTCTACTTTCTATAGTCGGTGTCACTGAGTCAGTTTAACATGATTTCTTTTGCCTTTCCAACCAAACTGTAAACTCCTTAAAGGAAAGAAACCATTTCCATGCTCCTGTTGCATCGCCCTATTAAACTCAACATGCTGCCAGCCACAAACAGCACTGAAGTTGGGTTTCTGACAATTAACTAAAGATTAAAATCTTATTTTTTTCCCTCACAAATTCAAATAAGCAGATTCAGACATATAGCAGTAACTTCTAAGGTGCAAAAGGGAAATCTTTCTAAAAGCTCTGTGTGCTGAAGATGACATGTCACAGCAGAAAGGGGAAGTCGCTTCTCTTTAAATCAGGTGTTTGAAATGAGATTTTTAAAAATAATATTTGAAATGCAGAGATATCTATAAAGGCACAAACCTTGCCTTCACTCCGTAAAGCTATTTACATGGAGAAGAGATACCTCCTGGCATAGCTGTGTCTCTGGGGTGTTGTGTAACTGCAGATAGAATGTTCCAAAGTCAGAACTGCTGAAAGTTAGGGCAAGTCAGAAGTGTTCCTAGCAGCAAGAATTAACCTTAAGGAACCTTAGGGCGCTGACATGCTTTAAAGGTGTTCCTGGAAGAAAAAAAAATCATGTATTTTTTTTATAATGAGTATATTTATGAGCATACAAACAACCCGCTACCAAGATGAATAAAAATGAGAGTTAGCAGCAAACTTCTATTTTAGCAAGTGCTAGAGGGAAGTAATAAAGGATCTGTAGCTGTGTTGTTAACAGGAGTGAAGAACGTTTCTTGTATCTCTGGACCAAAGGCTAACAGAAGAGCTCTTGGTTACTAAGATGTATTCTTTTCTGGTCTCAGGCTCATTAACGATGGAAGTAGGAGGAAGAGGGTATAAAGCGGCAGCTGCAGCTGTGGGCACTCAGATCATTTGTCACCTGGCATGAAGTTAGCTTTGGCAGCTCCAGAGTTCCAGCACAGAACACCAGGGAGCAAATGCCAACTGATTGTTGTTCCCCACCGGCTTGCTGGCTGACTCTGACTCATACTCCAGATCTCTGCTGAAGTGCTGCTTCCCCCAGGTAGCTTTGCCCGACCCCTCTAGACACACTTAGCACCTTTCTGTCTGCCCTTACAGCTGCATAGTCTCATCCTTGCCACCATACTTTGACCACTTGAAGACCTCCCTGCTGTCTTCACTAGACTCAAGGCAACAGCTGAGTCTTGTCCGATATTGCTCCGTTTCTGTGTCTGACAATAGGTTGGTGACTGTTTATGAATACTGTCCATTGAGTGATGATTTCAAGGATGGGTAGGGGCTTTGGTGTCAGGGAAAGTTGCGTTTGACTCTTGGCACACATTCGGTGAGAGAGAGGCCACTCAGACTCTCAGTCCCAGTCTCTGAGGCAAGTATATTCCTGTTCCTTAAACATGGTTGTCAAGGTTAAAAATAATACCCATTGTTATCATGATCACTAATATACTATGATTATCTTCTCATGGGCTTTCGGAATATCAACCGAGTTAATCTTCAAAATAAGAATGCCTTGTCAAATGGGTACTGTTATTGTCCTATATTATATCGGATTTAGAAGCACAGAAAGGATGAGTTATTTGCCCAAGGCCACAGGGGGAAGACTGTTGAAAATAGGAGGCCTAGAACAGTGCGAGGATAGACTGGTACTAAATGTTGGGATGTGGGTACTGCAGTTTGATTTAGGAAAGGATGATTTCTGTGTAAATGAGAAACTACCCCACACAGTTAAGATAAGTTTGTTCCCTGACTTTAGAGCCTTCTGTCGCAGATACTGTGTTTGTAGAATTCTCATGGAAGCCAAATATGTTCAGAGAGAAACTTCTGCTGTGTGTAATCTGAGAGGATCTTTATTCTTGAGCATTTTACAGTGTTGGCTATAACAGAAATTAAAGAAACCCTTGTAAGATATATATTCTCATTATGACCTCAGCGTAAAAAGAAGCAAATGATAGCATTGCTTCATTTTGTTCACATTACAGCATTTTTTGTTTTGTTTTCTTTATATACTTCATTTATATGATGTTCACCTTTTCTCATTATAAAAATGCACTTGATTTTATAGCGAATATGTAAAATCCAAACAAAAATTAATCAAAAGCAATATATAATTACTCAAGCCAGGGAGAACTATTATTTATACTTTGGCATATTTCCTTTCTCTCTTTTGACACAATTGCATATACATATGTTCATACACATGCCTGTATACACATATGTTTGATCATGGAATTATGTAGTAAATATAATTTCATATCCTGTTGGGTGTTTATTATTTTATTAGCTGTTCCTTAAAAATTACAGTTTTTAGTGCTTGGATATTTTTTACTGTGTGACTGTATCATAATTTTATTTAATAATTTTGCTTTTATTATTCTCCTAATTTTGGAAATTCTCCTATTGTTTCCATTGTCAACAGGTTTGATATGATGCTTTACGTTACAGATCAGCTTCCTGAACAATCACATTTAGATAACTGATTAACATCCAATAATAAGGGTATGACTGTGTTTCTACTCAGAAGCAAACGGGCCAAGAGAAGCATTTTAAAATAGGTTCAGGCTTCAGGAAATAATAAAGAAAAATAGAATTGCAGATGGAAATGGATTAATATTTCTTGAGTGACGATGATATGCTATGACCTATGAGGGTCAGCTATAGAATCACTAGTTTTCTGTGATTAACTGGGGCTCAAAGAAGTTGAATGGCAAGATCAGGCTTCATTAGTGGCCGTCTTGGGATTCAAATATTAGTCTCACTTCTGAGTCCTTTGTCTTTTTCATCCCACCATATAATCTACACAGTATGGTGGAAGTGCTCGTAGCTCTACCTAATACCTTTTTCTTTGAGCCTCAGTATCCTCTTGTGTAGAATAGAAACAGTAATTCTCCCTGCTTAGGGTTTTTGTGACAATTAATTTAAATACTATATGGAGACTGAGATCCTAAGGAATGTATCGTAGGACTCAATTTTAGATAGATATGTCATAAAATACTGTCTCAAACTGATAAAGGTTGGGAGTCCTTTAGGAGTTTAGGTACTGGCAGAAGGCTTGTTAGTCCAAAGTCCTAGACACAAATCTAGGAGATTGAGATTCAGAATCTGAGGAGGGTCACTGTCTTTGTTTTTAACAAGTTCCCTTGGTGATTTTGATGATATATTAAATGGCAACCAAAGATATAGGCAACTAGAAAAAATAGGCTGAAGGGAGGATGAAAAGTTTAAGATGAGACATAGAAATTTGTCAGTCAGCAGGTACTGGTTGAGAGTAGACTGAGCCCTCCCGAGGGAGAGAGCATGGCTGGAAACTGTCAGGATGTAAAAACACTGTAGGGCGTGAAGGCTTCATTTCCCCAGGTCATTCGAAATATGAAGTACATTACAGGTGCTTGAAATCAAAAGCAAATTTCAAGTGAAGGGGAATCGCAGATGGTTAAGGTTTACTTATATAGGTAGGATGTGCTTTGATGTAAGTTGATTATGAAGGTAAATGCCCTGGATCCTTGATGCCTGTATATCGTGATCATAAGTACACTACCTCAACTAAGAAATCTGATTTAAATTTTTGATTTAACTTTTTTTTTAAGTGCGATACCTTAAGATTATTTCCTACTTTCTCTGTATTTCCATTGAATTTTTTCCAGATACAGGATAATAGTTGGTTAAATTGATTTTGACTACTACATAAGAGCCTCATTCAAAGAGAATTCTTAAGAAATACTTTTTGAGTTAATTACTTTTCAACTCATGTATTCATTATTTTTAATACTTGACAGAAACATTTCTAACTTTAAAAAAGTTCTCTATGGGAAACATTTACTACTATTTAAAATGATACTAAAGGTTTAGGACGTGTGTTTTTTATTGTTGTTTGTTTTTGTATTGTGGGTATTTGATGCGATTTTCTAAAGAAAATATTTCTAATATTTCACTCTAATGTTCTCTAAAACTGTATTTTTTTTCATTATGAATTAGTAGACCATCTGACATTAATTTCTTTGAAGTTATTATTGAGGGTGTTTTAAATTATTATTGAAAGTATTAAATCCCTTGCTGTACCTTCAGCTACAGGAAAATTTTCAGTTGTGCCAACTAATTGTATTGATCTGTTACTGAGTAATAAACTTAAGGGAAGCTAGATATTTGACTGATAGGAAAAGTGGTATTCCTAGTTTATTAATAAGCTTTTTCTGGTTAGATATAACCTATAAGTTCTCTGTAATTATAATTTTACTTGGCCCTTAACATATAATTTTAAAATCTTAGAGGGCTAAAGAAGAGCTCGAGAAGTGGCTTTTTTTTTTCTCAAGAGGAGATGAGAATCTTTACAATTTCAAAGCACTTCCAAAGAAGCTTATGTCATACCTTCCCTGGCTAATCTGTTGCCAGGAGCAGTTACCTGTGTTGTTATGAAATTCTTAGCTAAACGTTGTCCAAAATCTCTCCTGCCATATACACCCACATCTTCTCTCCTGATCTTTGTGAAGACAGAAGAACTAGTCATTGTTCTTTTAATACAAGTCATTTAGATATCAGAAGGTTATTGTCAAAATCTTTCTCAGTAAATATTGCAGATAAGTCACCTATATAGCCTGATGATTTCCTTCTGCAGAGGTTCTGGAGTAGTGTGTCGCATGCTTTACATTCAGGTAGATTAAAAAAGGGGGGGGTGTGCTTTTTCAGGCTCTTTTAAAAGCTAGAAAATCATTTTCCTTGGTTTTGGTTTTATCTAAATTATTTCTTAACTGTCGTTTCTTGAGCTTGCCTTCTCACCTTCCACCCTTGACTAGCCACACTGAGAAACAAATGGCCGAATCCTAAAAAAGAGCACTTTACAGTAGGACTTCACAGATTCATGATTTTGTATGTAAATTTCAGAAACACCTATCATCACTGCACTTGAGGCCTGTAGTATTCATATGCAGAGCTTTGTGTCAGACATTAAGGGGGTTTATAAATAATGCAAAAGAGTAAACCTTGCCCTTGAGGCATGTATGTAACAGTACAATAACATTACTACCCACTTGCTGTGTATAGAATCCTGATAGCAATCCTGATGGTAGGGGAGAGAAAAAGAAAAAGAAACAGGATGTCTGACTAAATGATTGCTGGGCAGAAACATTTTTCTTCTGCCCTTCTAGGTGTTTTGGCTGGTCTAATAATTAAATTGACAAAAAGCAGTTTGTCAGGAGAAAAACAAATTTAATTTTGTATGCACGGAAGCCCCATAAAAATATGAGACCTAAAGGTAGTCAGGCAGTTGAGTTTTATATGCCCTTCTGAGCCAAGGAATGGGATAGGGACTTGGAGTTTCAAAGAGCAGGAGCGCAATTCATAGGAAAATAAGAAGAGCAGATGTTTGATAATCAGATGTTTCCCTGGTATGCAGGTAAATCTGTGAGATAAAAGAGTGATCGTGAGTAATTGCTCTCTTTCTGGGCCAGACCCCCATCTAAATTATTTTAGGAAAAAAAAATATTTTAGGTAGTTAAGGGACAGGTACAGTTTTGAGTCGGTTGGGTCTTGATTGACTTCAGCTCAAAATAATCTATGCCAAAGTGGGGTAGCATATTCTGTTCTCCTTCATGATCACACTGATCATTTCACTTGGTTCCCAGTTAATGACTTTTTGTCAAAATAAAGGTCTGTTCTGTCCTTGAGCTTAGAAATTTAACCTGGTATCTCCATTCCTTTAATATGTCATTTTAAGTTATTTCACCATAGGTTTGCACCACCCAGTTCTAGTTACCAAAATTTCCACGTTTTTTCCTCACTCTTCTCATTTTGTTTTTGTTTTTTTATTTTTTTATTTTTTATTATTTTTTTAATTTATTTATTTTTTTTTTCATTTTGTAATCTTCTGGTGTGTTTATGGATTTTTCAGATTGCCAGGGTTGGTATCTCACTGATTGCCACTTTTTATACAGAATCCTCTAATGTCCACCTTCCACCGTCAAATGAATGGAGTTTATTATATGGATATATCTCATAAAGGAAATTAGATGCACTTTAGGCTGACTTTGTCAAATTTGAAAACTTTTACTAAGACTGAGTACAATTAATTGCAATGAATTATTCTGACATATGCTTATGATTTCATAAGTAGATTTCAGAGACACTTGTCATATCTACCATTACATTTTTTTAGAATACATCTTTTTCAGCTTTGCAGATGTATTTTTCAGACGGTTTCACCATTGCATGTTGAAATGTTTCTGAAAAATAAAAAATAAAAGTGGAGAGTCACCCTAGGCTTTGTCAGTGTTGCAAAATTGGACAAAGTACAATGGCCAAGGATGTAATGTATTGAGTTTGAGAGACATTTTCAGTAAGAAAAGGATACTGTTTGTCTGCTTTGATGAACCACACATTAAGAAGAATTAAGAAGAATGAAAAATCTATGTTTGTGTAATTATTAGCTAGACAGCAGAAAACGATGCTTTACAAATTACTCTGCTATAGTTTTAGCTTTCATTTACTGCTGATAAGCAAACTGCAAAACTTGAGAAATTACGCTCTTTAATTTTGTCTAAAACGCTGCTTAATTCAATTACTGATTTTCATTTTATTATAAAAAGTATTGTTGAAGAAGAAATGTCCTATATTGCAGGCAGGGAATGAAGTATCCCCAAATTGTTGTTTTGCAGTGGTTTTTTTAGGATCTGATAACAAACTATATCAAAACTAATTTATTACAGAGATAAATGTGAAATGCGGGAGACTAATAGAAATAAAAGAATTTCTGCCAATAAAACTCCAGGGAATATGCTTTCTTTCAAAAATCTGCAGTGATGACACAGATATCTTAATTGATGTCTGGGGCTTCAATTTGATAGAGTAGTCTATTTACTCACTACCCCAAATGTCAGCAATGTATGCATGAAGGCTCATTTTCAGGTATTAAATTTGAATAGAATACATTAAGTTATCATGCTCAAAGCAGGAATAAGACCTGGGAAATAGAAGGACCTTTAATTCCTTGCCCCATTTTTATTTTATTTTGTTTGTATTTCTATACTACCCACTTACCTGCCTTCCTTGCTTTCCTGCTCCATCCCACACCTGGAATATTTTGGAGTAATGAGATTCCTCAAGTAAGAACTCAAGTAAGATTGGAACACTGTGAAAATAAGGTGCTGGTGATGGGGTAGGGGAAGCAGCTGAAAGGGGTTGCTTCTCTTCCAAAGTGCATGCATCTGCACCTGCAAGAAGACTTTTGCCGTCACAGTCAACTCTTCATTATTTAGAGAACTCTCTGCTTTGTGGAGATTTGGCTGTCACCCCAGACTTGCTTCTCTGGAACACCTCACTTTGTTCTTGGCCGCCAGCAGCATGGTCTCCTCAGGAAGGATTCAACTTCAGCACAGAGGAGGAGACATTTGAGTACATGTGTTGACAGTAGGAATGAGTCCAAATTCTGAAGGCAAATATAAAAGGTTTGGGTGTGCCCCCAAAATGCCTCTTTTTCTATCTTGTTAATAAAGAGATTTTGAGATTTGTGTACTTTTAATGTATTTCGATGCAGTGCATACTCAAATATATTTCATAAGGTGTCCCCCTTAGCTTCATATTTAACATTTAACCATCTGTACATCAAGTCATTTCACCTTGGCTGTGTGCATTAGATAGTCAAATATTTGTTTTCCTTTCATGCTACCTCAAAAAACCATTACATTTTTAACCTCCCCTGAAGTATTAATACTTCATGAAAAGAAAATGTGATCTACCCAATGATCCTCTCACTCATCCAGGGAGAGAATGTAACATGTACTGGCATTTTGGATTTCTGATTTGGGGAAGTATTTATTCATAAAATCTAAATATTTAAAAATATCATAAAGCAAACCATGAATAGTCGCTAATGTCTTTCCTTTGGCTACCAAACCTATAAAATAATATATAATTACTATGGTTGAAAAGAGATCATTTTACATTTCCTGCTTTTGACATGCTCTCTCTAGAAATTTTGACCCTGATTAAAGCCTCATCGGAAACAAGATAATAGATGTTCATGTAAAGATAGCAATATAATGGGACATATTTAATGAAAACACTACTATCTTTTCTCATCCATAAGTGAAAAGCATTAGAGCTATGGAATCTCAATATTTAGAAGGACATTAAAAGTATACAATCCAGCATCCAAGGGGAGGAGGTAGTGAATGGGATGAAATTGTTGAGAGAATGTGGGGATAGATTGTTTAGCACCTTCCATGTCGATTCAGGGTTTGAACTTTTATATTGGACACAGGAAGCTTACCTGTGTTTTTTGAATAGGATAATAGGACTATTGCTTTTGTGTTTTAGGATGATAATCCTGGCAACACTGTGAAAGATGAATTAGCAAAAAAAAAAAATCTTTGAAAAAAAAAACAAGAAAACAAAACAACAACAACAACAAAATCTTTGGGAGACAAAATGTAGGTGACACTGAGCTAAGTCAGCGGCAACAATGGTGGTAAGGAGAGAGAAGATTTAGAAAGGTATTTTAGAAGTAGATTAATAGACAAAGGAAAGTGAGGACTTAAGGATGACTCCAAGATTCCTAGCTCATGTGATGGGGTAGCTAATGATGCCATTAATCATAATAGGAAGTAGCAACTAAGCTTTATTGAGAGGAGACTTTGGACTTTAAGGGGAAAGCGAACAGTGGAGTGGAGATAATGAGTTTGGAGTTGGTCGTGCTCTTTGTTGTATGTCGGATGTAAATGTGGAAGAGTGTTAATCTCAGTACTATAGACACTTTGGGCTGCATAATTTTTGTTGTGGCAGGCATGCCTTACACATAGTAGGATGTTTAGCAATATCCCTGGCTTCTACCAACTGGATGCAAATCCCTGGCTTCTACCAACTGGATGCAAATAGCACCCAACTCAGTTGTCCCAACCAAAAATGTCTCCAGACTTTTCTAAGTGTTTTCTGAGGCAGGGACAAAATCGTCCTCAGTTGAGAACCGCTGATACAGAGACAACAAAGAAGGTGGTACAATTGTGTGTCTAGAACTTAAGATACAGATGAGACTAGAAATCATTTAAAATCATCAGTGGTGGTAATTTAAGCAATGTACGTAGATGAGATTGTGCAAAAGAATGTAGATGATTATATACTTACCTCATTTTTCCATGGACAGCTCCAAAGACTGGAATTTCCTAAAGTCAGGAGATAGTTTGAGGCAATTTATTTTATTTTTGAATACTTTGGAATGTTTTATATTACTATTACAATATGTTGTCACATATTGAGCCAGATTCCTTGTATTTGAACAAAATTCATCTTTGTGTAACTATCACGCCTTGGTTCTATGATACTGTGATATATAAGCTTTCTCATACATATTTGGTTTTCATCTCCAGTTCCTGGCTCACAGTGCCCAAAACCCTAGGAGTTTCCTCTGCATAAGAGCAATGAGTCATCTTTTGTTATAGTAGTTGGTTTCTTGTCCTTAGTTCCTGAGAAACACTTTAGAGCTGTAAGGTAAAATGAGTGTCTTGTTTATAACAAGCCCTTTCCACAACTGGATTTATGTTAATGCAGGTGACTTTGAAAACACTTAAGAATGAGGGCTGGTTGCCAGGGGAACCAACCACGAATAGAATATTGGAACTTTGAATCCTGGCCCCTTGCGTCCTGGGAGAGGGGCGGGGCTAGAGGTTGATCCAATTCCAGCGGCCAATAAGTTAATCAATTATGGCTATGTATTGGCGATTTCATAAAAATCCAAAAGGAGGGGTTTTGGAAAACGTCTAGGTTGAGGAACCACAACACTTCCACATACCACCATGCCAGTCCCTAAGCGTCACAAAGACAGAACCCCCTTGTCAGGACCTCACCCTATGTATCCCTTCATCTGCATGTTGATTCGTATTCTTTAATATTCTTTGTAATAAATTAGTAATCTAATGAGTTCTATGAGCTGTTCTAGTACATTAACGGAGCCCAGGGTACAGGTGTTTGGAACCTCTCATTTATAGCTAATCTGCCAGAAGTACAAGTAACAACCTGGACTTGTGATTCAGATTCTGAATTGAAGGGGATTTTGGAGCTTCTAGTTTGTAGCTACTTGGGATTGTGGTTAGCATCTGAAGTGGTGGGTTGTCTTGTGGGACTGAGACCTTAATCTGTGGAATCTGATGCTTCACCAGGTAAATAATATCAGAATTGAGTTGAAATGTAGGACATCCAACTGGTGTCTCCAGAACTGCTCATTGTTGTGGGGGATCCCTCCACACATTGGAATTGGTACCAGAACCTATTTCGGTCTTAAGTTTGCTTTCATGGGACACAGAAGAAGTCTATTAGGACAAATTATTTTTCGTAAATTTCTCTACGTATTTTAATATAGCTATTGAGTTAATTACTAAAATTCACTAGCATTATCTTCTGGCTAAGTAGCCTTAATATTTTCAACTTTCTTTTATATGTAATATTTTGAGACTTTTTGCAATATGAGCACCCTCTGTTAAATGGCAACCATTTGATATCCTCCTTAAGCTGTAAAGCAGAAAACTGAACAAACTCCACGTTTGACTTGTTTAGTTTAGAGGAAAACAAAGTATCAGTTTCCTGGTTCTTGTCATATTTTTTTTGTTAAAACATCTCAAAATTATACTAGCTCTCTTTTTTGTCACCCGCTTTATACCATTGTTTCTTTTGTTTTATCTTGCATGAACTTTCTGTTAAATCACATTTCATATGATATACTACTGATTTTTTTTGTTTCTGACTCAAGCATGAAAATTTAAATCCATTCATTTAAAAATGCACTCTTTGGGACGCCTGGGTGGCTCAATAGTTTTGGCTCAGGTTGTGATTCTGGAGTCCCAGGATCAAGTCCCACATTGGGCTTCCTGCATAGAGCCTGCTTCTCCCTCTGCCTATGTCTCTGCCTCTCTCTCTCTCAGTCTCTCATGAATAAATAAATAAAATCTTAAAAAAAAATAAAGATGCATTCTTTAATTTAGCCCATCATTTCAACCTGTCTGATCCTTTTGGATCATCATTTCATCATTGAACATGTTTATTATTTCTCCTGTTTTTATGCCATCTGCACAGTTGATCAGCATACCCTACAGACACATTGATACAAGTCATTAATAAAAAGTAAGCAGGTTAAGTCCAGAGTTAATGGGATTATATAGTGCTATGGATTTTCTCTTCACTGTTTTTACAGCTATTTTTTATTTAAAGGTCTTTTTACTTTCATGGAGTACTATAGAAATGAGACTCCTATGGATAGACATTATGTTCAGTCTTTCCCAGACAAAACTTCCAAGCATAATTTTTCCAAAAGAAATAGTAGGGTAGATTATGTTCCATTTATAGAATGAAGTGGAATATTGTCATGAGGGAAAGCGATTTTATTAAGTGATAAAATGGTGTTAAGTGATAGAAGCAGGATGCAAATTTAAATACAAAATATGACGTCACTATTTAGAGACAGATGTGGATATAAATACAGACCTAGTTCTAGGCATGGATATAGAGAACACCAGAATCTTTCTTTTTTAAACATATTTTATTTATTTATTCATGAGAGGCACACAGAGAGAGGAGCCCAATGTGGGATTTGATCCCGCCCTGAGCTGAAGGCAGATGCTTAACCTCTGAGCCACCCAGGTGCCCCAAGAACACCAGAATCTTAGTGATAGTTGCCAGTAGTAATTATGATTGATGTTTTTATTACCATTTTGTAGTTTTAAATGTTATATAATAAATTTGGCACCTTTATATACAGAAGTAAATATTAAAATATATATCATATAAATTTGAACCAACAAAAATAAAAACAGAATCTGGGAGAAAATACATGTATCTCTGATGAACAGACTTTGAGAGAAGGACCTTATCTTTAGTGACAGGAGAAACCTCTCTAAGGAAGCCACAGTGATTTCAACATTCATAAGAGGAACGGGAGCTGGAGTTGCACCACATTCCCCATCACCAGCACTCTGCCCCTGCTGATAGATCCCTTAAGAAATGACAGATGTGGCTGGTTAAGTCAGAAGAAGCAGATGCAGAAACATATCTGCTTGTGTTTCTTAACAGAGTTGTTACAAAGATCAAATGAGACGATAAATGAGAAAATTTGTACAAGAAAGGGTGAGAAGTCCTATTCAAGGGTAAATTATTGATTAAAAGGAGTTTTAGTTTCGGTTGCTTTAACTTGAGTGACTATTGTGCATTATAAATATATAGTGGGAGTTTTTGATCACTCTTCAGGATGAGTTCCTTGAAGTCAGGGACCATGTCCTATTAATCTACACCTCTTCCAAGACCTAACACATTACGTTACACTTTAAGCATGAATAGACAGTGGATTGCATGGCTAGCAATATTTGCAAAATAGTAATGATTTTTAAATTAAGAGAAATGGAATAATAGTTTTATTATAAGTTATCGAGTACTAGCACTGTTATTCTGGCATCTTGGTGAAGCAGATGATCCATCAATATTATTGCTAAGTGATACACAGCATTTGACTTCCTCCTCCTTCTGCTCTCTAATTTTAGGCACTCACTGAGATTTTATGCTTGGTCCTTATATCTTCATATCTCTCTTTATATCTTCTCCTTATATCTTCATCATTTATATTGCATCCATTTATGTGATCTAATATATCTTCTCTGCACTGATGACTCTTCAGTCAGTCTTGACTTTTTCCAGGTCTGCATTTCTGACACTTTGCTAACCATCTCTTCTGGTTATCTTCTTACCAACTCAGATTCATCATTCCAGATTCACAGCCCTGCACTGACCACCCATCTTCCAAAACACACATGCAACACCCCATTCTTTTAGGTATCTTTTAAGATCACTTATCTTTCCTAGTCACCTATGCTAGAACTTATATTATCCCTGGCCCCCTTTCTCCATCTTTTATCTCCATCATCCAAAAAGATTTCAAATCTTAATGATTTCATCTTTAATGATATCTCTAGAATCCATCTTTTTTCTTATTTAGTTCTAAGACCAAGTTCAGGCCATTGTAATCAATTATTTGATCACCACAATACCTCTTCCAGTTGTCAAATCAGAATAACTCTTGTTTTATTTCTCCTCAGTTCAAAATCCTTTAGTGACTATTCCTTTACCTACTAAGTTTAATTTTATTATTAAAACCCCATGAGTATTGTTTGAGAGGAATCGGTTTGGGGGAAATTTAACTTAATTCTTTAAGACAGTCTAGGCTTTTAATCATGTGTAGCATGTTCCCTGTCTTTATTCTGGGGTTCCACCCAAAACTGATATTTGACTTCATTTTCCATATAATACCCCATGAGTATTATACACACTGAAAGAAAGAAACGTATATTCGCATGTGGGAGCTTGGATTGAGATTTTAGTCTTGGACACAAAATGGAAGACCCACACCTACCATGTAGAATAAAGAGGTAACTTGCCTTTGACACTCAGGTAGTATCAGGGAATCTTTTGAATAGTGTGAAATGGCTCTAAGTCTTGGCTTCTTTGTCTGTGATTCTGCTTGGGATGGTGCTAAACAAAGCCAGTTGAGTCTTTCTTACATTCGTTTTTTTTTTTTTATTTTTATTTTTTATTTTTATTTATTTATGATAGTCACAGAGAGAGAGAGAGAGAGACAGAGACAGAGACACAGGCAGAGGGAGAAGCAGGCTCCATGCAGGGAGCCCGACGTGGGACTCGATCCGGGGTCTCCAGGATCACGCCCTGGGCCAAAGGCAGGCGCTAAACCGCTGCGCCACCCAGGGATCCCTTACATTCATTTTACCTTTTACACTCCTTTCTTGACTTTCATTAAAAAGAAATATGGAATAAATTGAGACGAGATTAGAAGTATTCAATGGAATAAGGAAGTCTTGAAAAAAAAAAAAGGAAGTCTTGAAGATGGTCTAGGAAGAGGGAAAAGATGCTCTTTCTTAGGGAAGTGCTGCTAGAAATTTCTATTTAGAGAGAGCAGTATGTTGGGTGGCCCAGTGAGAGATGGTGAATCAAGGGCAGGTTGAATAGAAAAGATTTAAGCTGGTCAAAATGGATGAAAAGACAGTGCCAAGTTTTAAAGAAGGTTATGATACAGCAGATTAGCAGGAAATAGTTTTGTGCTTGATCCAAAGATACTAACTTCATGTCTCATGTCATATTTAAAGGAGAAAAGGCAGTTTGTGTATAAGAAAACAGTTTTCCATTATTAAGTGGCATTTGGGCATTATTATGCCCAAAGAAAATGCTGACAAAAGAAACAAAAACTTTTTTTTTTTTTTTTGTTTTTTGTTTTTTGTTTTTTGTTTTTTTTTAATGAAGCCTGAGAGAACTTCAGATAGAATTTAGGGATAAATATTTGAATCCAAATATTGGATAGTGTTTATAAAAGTCCAAAATGGCAATACTGTTAAACCATTATGTATGTATTTCCAATTATTTAAAAGAAACGGTAGGCTGAAAAGGATGTAAAATGTAAAAGTATGTTTTGTTCGGAATTACCAATGACATTTTCTTTATAATTTGGGAGATGAGGGAGATGGATAATGCTAACCATTAGGTATTGTTGCAAAAGAAAAGCTACATAATAAATGTTTATCCAAAGCAGATATTATATTAGTCTGGTAGATGATTTTAAGCATTCCACTTAAGAGTTGTCTTTAGGATTTTTCTTGACTTTTACTCCCTTTAGTGGAAATCTCAAGATCCTAGGAATCAGAAATTTGAGCTCTACCATATTCTAGCCATCCAGTCTCAATTTTCTCATTGGGTTCCGTCTTACCCGTTCTTTTTTAGACTTTTCCCCTTTTTAAAACACCATTGTCTCTCAGCTATAGCATGGTGTCTATGCACATCCTCATTTTTAAGCTGTTACCTCCTTTTTCATTCATTTGACTCATTCTCTAGTTTCTTTTCTTATCTTATGCCTCAGTAATTATAGCATCCTTAGTTCTGCCAAAATGGGCAAATATATCATTATGTTTAAAGTGCAAAGCAGTACAGAAAGCTAGAAGATCATGGGTTGCTTTTACTTTGATAAAAATTCTTCTGGTTGCATTATGGTTCTGTGCAACAAAGGAAATGGCACTGAAGATGTCTTAAATTCCACCTTAGTTTTAAGTTAACTTTCTCGAATTGACAGCAAAACTCATAGCTTGTTGATTGGGCTTTCTGAAATGATAAAACAAAGCAAAGCAAATTTTGAAGAATGACTCTAGAGACAATAAAAAAGTGTTGATGAAATGAAAAGTAATAATTAGACTAATTTTAAAAATGAATAGATAATGAAAGGCATGCATTTTAACCTTTTAAAAATTTTATATCTTCCTTTTGTCTTTAAACATAGATATGTGTCTTCTGCCTTAGAATTTTTTAAAATTTGACTTGCTGTCCCATTCTGTTCGGGATAACTCATTGCTTTATGGTCAGGTTGTTTGATGCTTTCTACTTCTACTTTCCATCTTCCCTTTTCTTAATTTCATGCATTCTCATTTCCTTCCCACCCCTCTGTAGACCACTGCTTTCATGAAAGGTCAGCGCCTTGCACAGGGAGGACTGATCTTCATATATCATTTGCCTTTAACACAGCACATTGGGTTATAAACAGTGTGAGAAGGGACCGCAGAGTCCATTTAGTGGAAGCATTTATTTTACAGATGAGGAACCCCAAACCCAGAGAGGCTAAGTGACCTAATCAAGGTCTCTTAACAAGTTAGTGACTTGTGGCAAAGTAGAAGTCCTGTGCCCTGATTCCTAATTCAGTGTAGTCATCTGATTAAGAACTACTTTCTAGTTCTAGAGGTAGAAATAAAAGATCTTTTTCCTTTACAGGAATGAGTCTTTGGTGATAAGTAACATTTCAATGCTTATTGTGTACCAAATGCTTGCTGAACACTGTCTTTTACAGCTGTCCTCACTTAATCCTCACGGCAATACTATGAGGTCAGAGGTGTTATTCTCATTTTACAGATGGGGAAATTGGGCAGATAATAAATAACTTGACTAATATCAGACAGAGTCATAGAGTTAGAGAAACTATATAAACCATAATAAGAAAAAAAAAATACACCTAGTGCTCTTAGATAAAGGCTGCCTGTAGAAGGCCAAGACATTGAGTTCTTCTTATCTGCTCAGGGATAGGAAGGAATAGAAATGGGAAAAACAGTACTCTCCTGGTTGAATCCCAGTGGGGGCCTCAGTCTTGGCAAAGATCAGATGTGTGTCCAGTAACCTCAGGTATTTCTCTTCTCCCATACTGCCTTATTACCTTAACAGCACTTAATTCATGCCACTTGTACAGTGCATGTAAATTTTCATTTAAAATAAATATTAAGTGTCACTGTATGCTAGAGTCTGGTGAACAAAACACATAATTACCAAAATACTAAGAGCAAAGGGAAAAGTCCAACCCCTGTTGTCCCACAAATAAACCTGTATCTTCTCCCCGTTGCCTCCTGACTGCTCAAAATCTAGTATTACCAATTCAACATCTGTCCCTATGTTCCCCATCTATTACTCTTCATCTGTTACTCTTACTAAATTGCATCCTGGCAAATCAACCCAGTGTACCAAAACGTGTAATCATTTCAAATTTTGTGCCATTAATTTACTGGCTTATTAATTCTACAGCATTCACTGATACCTGTTACAACTGAGAGACCTACCTGAACCAAGGACATAAAATGAGAAAGATGCAATTCTTATTTTTAATTCTATTGACAAAGGATCATAAAAAATATATTAATTAAGGATAATAAACAAAATAGAAGCCAAACATTATTTTGATGTTATTATAAAATAGTACTACTGTCCACCTATTATATCCCAAGTACTTTATATATAATTATATAATAATGTTTCATATTGTTGTATACTTTATCCTTGTACCAGGGACTGTGTTTCACATGTTAGTTAAGTAAATCCTGTGAGATAGGAATACTAGTTGTATTGTATATAAGAGGAAACTGAGGCTCATGTGGATAGATGATCGGCTACAGTTGCGTATCAGATAAATGGTAGAGATGAGAATCAACAAGAGCAATCCAACACCAAAGCCGTTGTTTATTCTATTTCATCATGGTACCTCTCTGGTGTTGTTGAAGCAAAGCTCAGATTTTAATTAATTCTGCTTGGAGTATTTTAGGATGATTTTAGTAGAGATCATATGTAAAGTAGGACTGAAAGCTAGGTAGGAATTCTGGAAGTAAGTATGTGTATTTCAACCTGACAAAGATGTAAAGATCACGGTGTAAAATTATATTTGTCAGTAGCTTTAGGGAACTGTGTAGTGTATGTTACCCAAAGATTTGGGCTTTACTTTGCTGTAATCAATGGAAATAGATAAGTGGACTTGGAAATCACATAGTTACCAAAAACAAATCACCATTATTTTTTAAATGATTTATATGTTAAATTCAAGTATAATAACATAGTGTTATATTAGTTTCAAGTGTGCAATATAATGATGCCACAGTTCTACACATGTGAAATCATATGATCTTTGTCTTCCTCTGATTTATTTCAGTTAGCATTATACCCTCTAGATCTGTTCATATTGTGGCAAATAGTAAGAGTTCATTCTTTTTTTATGCATGAGTAATATTCTATTGTATATACCACATCTTCTTTATACATTCATCTATCAGTGGGCACTTGGATTGTTTCCAACTTGGTTATTGTAAAGAATGCTGAAATAAACACAGAGGTACATATATCATTTCAAATTAATGTTTTTGTTTTCTTTGCTTAAACACCCAGTAGTTTGGGTAATTTTATTTTTAATTTTTTGAGGCACCCTCATACTGTTTTCCACAGTGGCTGCATAAACCTGCATTCCCACCAACAGTTCATGAGGGTTTCTTTTTTTCTACATCCTTGCCAACACTTGTTATTTCTTGTGTCTTTGCTTTTAGCCATTTTGACTGGTGAGAGGCGATATCTCATTGTGGCTTTGATTTGCATTTTCCTGATGATTAGTGATGTTGAGCATCTTTTCATATGTCTGTTTTATATGTGTGTCTTCTTTGGAAAAATAACTATTCATGGCCTCTGCCCATTTTTAAAAATTGGATTATTTGAGTTTGTGGCATTGAATTATATAAATTCTTTATATGTTTTGGAATTAATCCCTTATCAGATATATCATTTACAAATACTTCTCCCAATGGTGGATTGTCTTTCTCTTTTGTTGATGGTTTCTTTCATTATGCAAAAGCTTTCTATTTTGCTGTAGTTCCAGTAGTTTAATTTTGCTTTTGTGCCCTTTGCCAAAGGAGATGGGTCTAGAAAAATGTTTTTATGGCTGATGTCAAAGAGATTATTGGCTATGTTTTCTTTTAAAAATTTTATGGTTTCAGATCTCACATTTAGGTCTTTAAAACATTTTGAGTTTATTTTGTGTATGTGGTGTAAAACAGTTGCTTAATTTCATACTTTTGCATGTAGCTGTCCAGTTTAGTCAATACTGTTTGTTGAAGAGATGGTCTTCTTCCTATTGTATATTCTTGCCTCCTTTGTATTAGATGAATTGACCACATAATCATGAGTTTATTTCTGGGATCTTCCAATCTGTTGCATTGATCTTTGTGTCTATTTTTGTGCCAGTACCTACTATTTTGATGACTACTACTATGTAGTAGATATTGAAATCTGGAATTGTGATACCTTCAGTTTTGTTCTTCTTTTTCAAGATTGCTTTGGCTATTTGGGGTCTTCTATGGTTCCATACAAATGTTAGGATTATTTATTCTAGTTCTGTGAAAAATGGTGTTGGTATTTAGATAGAGATTACATTAAATCCGTAGATTGCTTTAGGTAGTACAAATATTTTAACAATATTTGTTTCCCCAATCCATGGGCATGGAATATCTTTCCATTTGTTTGTGTCTTCAGTTTATTTTCATCAATGTCTTGTAGTTTTCAGAGTACAAGCCTTTCATGTCCTTGATTAAGTTTATTTCTAGATACTTTATGATTTTTGGTGTAATTGTAAATGACATTGCTTTCTTAATTTCTCTATTATTTCATTATTACTGTATAGAAATCAACTGATTTCTGCACATTGATTTTGTAACCTGTGACTTTACTTAATTCATTTATCTGTTCTAGTAGTTTTCTGGTGGAATCTTTAAGGTTTTTTATATATAGTATTTTGTCATTTACGAATAGTGAAAGTTTTACTTCTTCTCTTAGAAGAAGGTTTTTTTTATATATAGTATTATGTCATTTACGAATAGTGTTTTTTTATATATAAAGGTTTTTTATATATAAGGTTTTTTATATATAGTATTATGTCGTTTATGAATAGTGAAAGTTTTACTTCTTCCTTTTCTATTTTTTCTTTTTTTTTATTTATTTTTTCTTTTTTTCTTTTTTTTTTTCCTTTTCTATTTGGATGCCTATTTCTTTTTCCTGTCTGATTGCTGTGGGTTGGACTTCCAGAACTAAGTTGAATAAAAGTGGTGAGTGGATATTTTTGTCATGTTTCTGATCTCAGAGGATAATTCAGTCTTTCACCTTTGAATGTGATGTTAGCTGTGTGTTTTTCATATATGGTCGTTACTATGTTGAGCTACGTTCCCTTTAAACCTACTTTGTTAAGAGTTTTTATCATGGATGGATGTTGTCCTTTGTCAAATGTTTTTTTTCTGCATCTATGGGACTGATCACATGGTTTTTATCCTTTCATTTGTTAATTAAACATATAATGTTGATTGATTTGCAAATATCAAACCACACCTGCATCCCTGGAATAAATTCCACTTGATTTTAGTGAGTGATTTTTTTTTTAATGTACTGTTGATTTGGTTTACCAATATTTTTGTTTAGGATTTTTGGGTCTGTGTTCGTCAGAAATATTGACCTGTAGTTTTCTTTTTTGTAGTGTCTTTATCTGGTTTTGATATCAGGGTAATGCTAGTCTCATAGAATGAATTTAGAAGCTTTCCTTGCTCTTCAATTTTTTTTTTTTTTTTTTTTTTTGTGAAGAGTTTGAGAGAAATAGATATTAAGTGTTCTTTAAATGTTTGGTAGAATTCACCTGTAAAGCCACATCGTCCTGGGCTTTTGTTTATTGGGAGTTGTTTTGTTGTTGTTTAAATTACTGAATCAGTTTCATTGATAGTGATTGATCTGTTCAAACTTGCTATTTATTCCTGATATAGTTTTGGGAGGTTACATGTTTCTAAGAATTTATCTATTTCTTCTAGGTTGTCCAAATCATTGGCATATAATTGTTGATAATATTCTCTTATAATACTTTGTATATTATAGTGTAGATTGTCATTTCTCCTTTTCAATTCTCTCTCTCTTTTTGATAGTTTGGCTAAATGTTTGCCAATTTTGTTAATCTTTTAAAAGAACCAGCTCCTGGTTTCATTGACCTATTCTACTATTATTTTAGTCTCTATTTAATTAATTTCTACCTTAATCTTTATTATTTCTTTCCTTTTACTGGCCTTGACCTTTGTTTGTTCTTCTTTTCTTAGCTCCTTTAGGTATGAGATTAGGTTGGGTTTTTTTTGAGATTTTTCTTGCTTCTTGAGGTAAGCCTCTATTGCTGTACTTTTTTCTCTTAGAACAGCTTTCCTGCATCCCAAAGGTTTTGGACCATCATATTTTTGTTTTCATTTGTCTCCATGTATTTTTTTATTTCCTCTTTGATTTCTTAGTTGATCCATTCATTGTTTAGTAGCATAGTTTATTTAGCCTCCATGTATTTGTGTTCTTTCCAGATTTTTTCTTGTGGTTGATTTCTAGTTTCATGCCCTGTGGTCAGAAAAGATACTTGATATGATTTTTACTATTCTGGAAAATATTCCATGTGCACTTAAAAATGCATAATTTGCAGTTTTGGAATGGCATGTTCTGAAAATATCTATTAGATCCATCTGGTCCAATGTATCTTTCAAATCCACTGCTTCCTTGTTGATTTTCTGTCTAGACGATCTATCCATTGATGTAAGTGGGGTATTAGAGCCTCCTACTGTTACTGTATTACTATCAACGTATTTATGTCTATTAATATTTGCTTTATGTATTTGGGTACTCCCATGTTGGTGCCTTAATGTTACAACAACTATACCTTCTTGTTGAAAAAAATCACCAGTCTGTAATATTATTGGAAATTATACATGTGCATATTTTGTTTAATAATGGAACTGTAAGCTTTTGGAAAAGAAAATCCATGTTATTTCTTTCTCTCATGGATTTTAGTATAATAACCCAGTAAAGATTTATTAAATAAAGGAATTGACTGGATTATGGAACTAAGAGTTTGTTTGATCTACCTGTCCACCAAATAATAAAAATAATATTACTACTACTAATAATATTATAAAAATGCTAATATGGTTTGTGAGGCTGATGATTTACTTCTCTGAAACATGCTAATGAGGCCAGTGGTGGGGATTTAATTCTGTCAGCTTTTTCTTTCTTTCATGGATACAAGCATTGACCCAGACCATTTTTACACTTTCAGGAAGGATTATATGAAAGAATATGGATCAGTTACTGCAAACCCATCATCATTCTTAAATGAAACCAAAGTACATGCTTTCCTGGTAGAGGGTCAGAAAATGTCATCTTTGCATTGGAAAGTCAGCAGTATTTTTATGGTTGACCTCACAAATCATGTTACATATAAATTCAACTTGTAACTTTATCATTCTTTCTTGTCCTATCATATAAGGAAGTATAGTTTTTACTATAAATAGCAAAATATATACCAAAGAATATTATTAAGAAATCTTAATAATTTTTTGTTGTAAATCTTCTTACTAGCAGTAGGCTTATCTTCTGCTTCTCACCTTGAAACAGTAGGCCAATGAATCCATTATTTCATATACAGTGATCGATTTAAATAGAACATGAGGAAATTTAAAGCAGTGTGATCTTTTGGTTGATTAATGACAAAATAAAAATCTAAACCTAAAAACGAATCTTATGTTTTGTATACTGGGGGAAGACCAGAGAGACATACTAATAATATGCCACAAGAATGTTGTAGTAGTATTAGAATCGAAGGGCCAGTCTTAATACTAATTTTCAAAATGTCACTCAGTATAAAATCCAATTTTTAAAAGTATTTTTCCATATTAATGTAGATAGAAAATATATTTTAACAAGTATATTCTATTCCTCATAATGACTTTAAAAATAATTTTACAGAGTAGGTATTGAATAATAAGACATGCAGATTAGCTCTTTAAAACCTATTATTGTGGTGTATAATTATGTAGAAAAATGGTGTATACAACATATTCTAAAGATGTTATAAAATTTGCTAGGCTTTCTCACAATAAGAAAATAGGTAACACACCTGTTCAGGAAAAGTATCTAAACAATATCAAAGCATTAGAAATAATTACTGTTTGTAAAAAATCAAGTACTAAATGGAATGATAAAAATTACTAGTAGCCAAAATTGAGAGAGGAAGAGATAATGCTAGGAAAAATTGGCTTACTCACAAATAAGGGATAAAATGGGTGGTAACATGTAAATGAGAAGACCTGAATTCTAAGTTAATCCTCTACTTATCAGTTATGTGACCTTAAGCAAATTGCTTAACTTTCTTAGGCCACTAATGGAGATAACACTTGTTCTGTATACTTTGCATAATTTTGTGGAAAAAATAATAAAAATAATATAAAAAGCTTATTTGCAAATAGAATATAATAGTAAAGTAGATGGTAGTATTTTTACCTTTTGTACTACATTGACATTTAGAATTTGCTTATAATTGATTATAACTACTTCTTTTACTTGAATTTCAGAAAAATCTATGGGTTAATTTGCACATTAACACATTACTGCTATATAGAAAAAGATTTAGAATGCATATTTGTCTTGTTACCTTATATAGGTTGTTACCTTGTTACCTTGTTACCTCTTATAAGGAAATATTTATAATTTGTCTCAATATCAATGTTATGAATTTAGAAATTTAGGGATATATTCAATCATAAAAAAATTCTGAAATAGTTTTGAAAAGTAGTTATTACATTTTTTGTGATATTGAAAAATTACTTAAATGAGTCATTTGAATTAGTACACATTTTCTTAACTTTGACTAGCTTTTACAGTCTTGTGATATTTTTACTGAACTTGTATTATTCTGTTCTTTTTAAAGCGGGGGCGACACAGGGCTTTCAGACCTTATACAAGCAACTGAACTCTCAGTTAAGCTCTGAAAACAAACAAACAAACAAACAAAAACAGTGCTGCATTGTTATGGCCAAAAACCTATGACAGACTCCTAAGGAGGATAAGGAAGAGACAAGAGAGTGATTTAAAGAGAGAATTTTTGAAGAGGATTCCTTTGGAGAGAACTGTGCTATGAATTCTAATTCCTATTAACTTGGAAGGAGAAAAAATTCTCCCCTTAACCTTATGCCTAATGATAAGGATTTCAGTGAGATTTCTTTGAGACTTGATGTGTGTCCTTGGTAACTGAGAAGTGGGTTTAGTAGGCTGGTGCTTTAGGCAGGACCAAGAAAGAGACTAGTGTTAATGGAATAAGACAATTTGATTTATTTTATTTTGTTTTAATTAATTAGTTAATTTATTAATTTATTTGGTGTGGAAAAAACCTTTTTTCTCATGAGTCAGTGTGCACATTGCCTTACCAGGAAGCAGACTCTGGAACACAGATTAGCTAGCTTATGAAAAATGTTTTGGTGACTACAGTGGGGATCAACATTGGAAGAGAGGCCTGAGTGAGAAGTTGAGCAGCAAAGCTGAATGGCTCTTTAGAGTTTACCTGAATTAGTAGTACAAGTAAGCAGGTCCTTTATATCAATGCATTATTCAGCTTGTCAACACTGGATACCCATGGAGGGAAGTGTGACCGCAGGAGAGATTTCCTAAATAGGGGTGATAGCTGAGATTAATCCTACTACTAAGTGGAAGATTAAGTCCCTCTTACCTGAAGGGAAATCTGGACAGAGCATCAGAACATCCATTACAAATCCTAAATTCCATATGAATAACCCCACAGAGTGAATATCAGCACAGAATGTGAAGACTCTGGCAGTAAGTGTAATGGGGTGTATCACTGGAGCAAAAGCCAAAGTTGTATTTGAAGTAACCAGTTGCCAAAGAAATTATATCAAGAGGCCTAAGAGCAGATTTTTTTTGAGAGCACTGCTTATTATAAATACAATATGAACCACATATGTAATTTTAAACTTTCTAGTAGCTGTATTTTAAGAAACGGAAAAGAAAGAAGTAAAATTAATTTTAACATTTAATCATTTAAATTATTTCTTATTTTTTAATTTAAAATATAACAAGATATTTAATACATTTTTATTCAACATAGTCAAAATGGAAAAAAAAAAGTTAATGTGGTTCTTCTGCTTTTTTGGTAGGTTCCACACCCAACGTGGAGCTCGAACTCACAACCCAAAGTTGTGCTCTACTGATTGGGCCAGCCAGGCACACTGATGAGATTCTTTGCATTCTTTTTTCATACTAAGCCTTAGAGATCAGCATTTATTTTACTCTTATACTAAACCCATTTCAAGTGCTCAGTAGCTTCAGATTGGACCAATACTATTAGACAGTTCAGCTCTAGGGAACCTACAGAAATGCCCTGTGAAAGAAAAAGTCAGTTGTAAATTCCTGCCAGACCTAGAGATTGCCAATCCATTACATGATAGTGGCAAATCAAATCAGAACTTTTTATACATACTCTTACCTCTCCCCACTGCTACCCTGAAAATGCCAAAAATATTAGCACCCCCAACTTGGGAGCACTCAAATATTAATAATAACAAACATAAAGGAACTCATTGATAATAATGCAGTAATAGTAGAGGACTTTTTTTTTTTTTTTTTAATAGTAGAGGACTTTAACACCGCATTTACTCTATAGACAGATCATCTAAGCAGAAAATCAACAAGCAAACAATTGGTTTGAATGACACACTGGGATCCCTGGCTGGCGCAGCGATTTGGCGCCTGCCTTTGGCCCAGGGCGTGATCCTGGAGACCCGGGATCAAATCCCACATCGGGCTCCCGGTGCATGGAGCCTGCTTCTCCCTCTGCCTGTGTCTCTGCCTCTCTCTCTTTCTCTCTCTGTGACTATCATAAATAAATAAAAATTAAAAAAAAAAAGAATGACACACTGGAACAGATGGACTTAACAGATATATTCAAAACATTTCATCCAAAACAGCATAACACATATTCTTTTCAAGAGTACAGGGACGTTTTCCACAACAGATCACGTAGAACATAATCAGGCTTCAACAAGTACAAAGAGATTAGATCCTACCATGCATATTTTCAAACCATAACACTATGAAACTTGAAGTCAACCACAAGAAACAATTTGGAAAGACCACAACTATATGGAGATAAAGAACATTCTACAAAAGAATGAATGAGTCAACTGGGAAGTTAAGGAAGACATTTTTTAAAAATACATGGAAACAAATGAAAATGAAAACATGATAGTCCAAAACCTTTGGTATGTAGCAAAGGCAGTCCTAAGAGGGAAGTATATTGTAATACCAGCTTACCTCAAGAAGCAAGGACAATCTCAAGTATACAGCCTAACCTTTGCACTTAAAGGATCTAGAAATAGAACAACAAATTGAACCTAAAGGCAGCAGCAGAAGGGAAATAATAAAGATTAGAGCAAAAATAGATGATATAGCAAAAACAAAACAGTAGAACAGATCAATGATCAATGAAACTAGTAGTGGTACACCCAGGTGGCTCAGTGGTTGAGCGTCTGCCTTTGACTCAGGGTGTGATCCTGGAAACCTGGGATCGAGTCCCACATTGGGCTTCCTGCATGGAGCCTGCCTCTCCCTCTGCCTATGTCTCTGCCTTTCTCTCTGTGTGTCTCTCATGAATAAATAAATCAAATCTTAAAAAAAAAAAAAGAAAAAAGAAACCAGGAGCCTGTTTTTAATGGAATAAAATTGATAAACCTCTAGCCCAATTTATCAGAAAGAAAAGAGAAAGGACCTAGATAAGTAAAATAACAAATGAGACAGGAGAGATCACAACCAACACTACAGAAATACACAGAATATTATGAAAAATTAGATGCTAACAAATTGAACAACCTGGAAGAAAAGTATAAGTTCCTGGAAACATATATACTATCAAAACTGAAACAGGAAGAAATAGAAAACTTGAACAGACCAGTAACCAACAAAGGAGTATGAATCAGAAATCAAAAGTTTCTCAGCAAACAAAAGTCCAGGGCCAGATGGTTTCCCAGGGCATTTTTACCAGACATTTAAAGAAGAATTAATTCCTATTCTTCTCAAACTGTTCCAAAAAATAGAAATGGAAGGGAAACTTCCAAACTCATTCTATGAGGCCAGTATTACTTCAGTTCTGAACTCAAAGACTTCACAAAAAAGAGAACTAAAGGCCAATATCCCTGATGAATATGGATGCAAAAATTCTCAACACTGTATTAGCTAATAGAATTCAATAGTACACTTGTTTATATATAGTCAATAAGAATATATAATAATATATTTAAGGATATACTTGATATGTAGATATGTATTGATATATTAAATATTCATCTCCATATATTGGTATTTATATTTCACCAACCTATATCAATATGTAATATAAATTTGAATATATACTATAACATAAATAATATGGATTTTCTTATTTGAATGCAGAGACCAAACATTGGCACTATAAAACTAATCCCTTACTATTCTCTCTAGTCCTATCTATCACAAAAATGACTTAATCAGAGTCCCCACATCCATTTTGCCTCCTTCAAATATATTTTTTAAACTAAAGAAAGAGGGGATCCCTGGGTGGCTCAGCAGTTTAGCGCCTGCCTTTGGCCTGGGGCATGATCCTGGAGTCCTGGGATCGAGTGCCACATCAAGCTCCCTGCATGGAGTCTGCTTCTCCCTCTACCTGTGTCTCTGCCTGTGTGTGTCTGTGTCTCATGAATAAATAAATAAAATATTTAAAAAATAAATAAATGAACTAACGAAAGAAAATGTTTTAGAGTAGAAAACTTAAGGAGTGCCTGGGTGGCTCAGTTAGGTGTCCGACCGGATTTTGGCTCAGGTCACGATTTTGGCTCAAGCCCCATGTCAGGCTCCATGCTAAACACGAGCATGGAGCCTGCTTAAGATGGTTTTCCTCTCCCTCTGCCCCTCCCCAACTTGTGTGCATGTGAGCTCTCTGAATACATAAATAAATAAAGTAGAAACTTAGATCCTTGATTAAAACAATGTGATTCTCTTCCAAGTTTCCCCTTTAATTCAAAAGTTCTTAAATTGACTGTCATAACCCTGAGTATTCTTATTGTCATCTGCATCCTCAGCTTTTTCATGAATCAAACTATCCTTTTGTCCACATATTGCAGCCATGATCCTTTTCTTTCATTTCCTCAAATGCCCTCCATTCTCTTTTGCACTATAGGTTCTTCATATGTGCTATGTCCTCATATAGTTAATATACTAGTTAATTTCCATGTTCTCTTTTGTTTTTCAATAAGGTATTTCTTTTGTATGAAAATGTAATTTCTGAACCCATAGAACAAGCTATGATCAATAGCCAACTGTGGTTTGTAATATTTTATGCTATAGTTATATATTTACCAACTTGCTGTATAGATTATAAGCTTCATGAAAGCAGAGACCAAAATATATTGATGATACAAATTTTATGCATTAATTATTTTAAATTTATTTATTAAATTAATGAAGGGGCAGAACTTATGTTGGTTTTATTTTTGTTTCTCCCATATCAATTATAAATATTTTCATGTAATTATGTGCTAATAAATGTACATATACTTTAATTTAATGTATTATTTAATGTATGCATTAATTCATAACACATTCATTAAATGATACATTAAAAGAATCATTCACCATGATCAAGTGGAATTTATTCCTGGGTTTTAATATTCACAAATCAATCAATGTGATACAACACATTAATAAAAGAAAGTATAAGAACCATATGATCCTTTCATTAGATGCAGGAAAAACATTTGACAAAGTACAGAAGCATCCATTCTTGATAAAATCCTTCAACAGGGATCCCTGGGTGGCGCAGTGGTTTGGCGCCTGCCTTTGGCCCAGGGCGCGATCCTGGAGACCCGGGATCGAATCCCACGTCGGGCTCCCGGTACATGGAGCCTGCTTCTCCCTCTGCCTATGTCTCTGCCTCTCTCTCTCTCTGTGTGACTATCATAAATAATAAAAAAAAAAATTAAAAAAAAAAATCCTTCAACAAAGTAGGGATAGAGGGAACATACCTCAATGTCATAAAGACCCTATAAGAAAAACCCACAGCTAACATCATCCTTAATGGGAGAAAGCTGAGAGCTTACCCTCTACAAAACAAGACAGGGATGTCCACTCCCATCACTGTTATAGTAGTAGAAGTCCTAGCTTCAGGAATCAAAACAAAAGAAATAAAAGGCATCCAAATCCTCAAGGAAGAATTTAAACTTTCGCTATTTGCAGACAACATGATACTCTATGTAGAAAACTTGGAAGTTTCCATCAAAAAGTTGCTAGAACTAACACACAAATTCAGTAAAGTCTAGGACACAAAATCTGTTGAATTTTTATACACCAGTAATAATGAAACAGCAGAAAGTGAAATCAAGGAATCGATCCCATGTACAGTGGCACCAAAAACCATAAGATACCTAGGAATAAACCCAACCAAGGAGGTAAAAGATCTGTACTCTGAAAATCATAAAACACTTATGAAAGAAATTGAAAAGAATACAAAGAAATAGAAAAACATTCCATGCTCATGGATTGGAAGAACAAATATTGTTAAAATGTCTGTATTGCACAAAGCAATCTACACATGTAATGCAATCCCTATTAAAATAGCACCAGCATTTTTCACAGAGCTGGAATAAATAATCTTAAATTTGTTTGCAATCACAAAAGATCCGACATAGCCAAGGAATCTTGGAAAAGATAATCAAAGCTGGAGGCATTAATAATCCGGGCTTCAAGCTGTATTACAAAGCTGTAGTCATCAAGACAGTTGTTACTGGCATAAAAACAGATGCAAAGATGAATGGAGCAGAATAGAAAATGCCGAAATGGACCCGCAACTCTGTGGTCACCTAATCTTTGGCAAAGTAGGAAAGAATACCAAATGGAAAAGAGACAGTCTCTTCAACAGATGATGTTAGGAAAACTGGACAGCCACATGCAGAAGAATGAAACTGTACCACTTCCTTACACCAAACACAAAAATAAAATCAAAATGGATGGAAGACCTAAATATGAGACATAATACCATCAAAATCCTAGAGGAGAACACAGGCAATAACCTCTATGACTTTGGCCATAGCAACTTCTTACTAGAGACATCTCTGGAGGCAAGGGAAACAAAAATTTTAAAAATGAACTATTGGGACGTCATCAACATAAAAAGCTTTTGCACACAAAGGAAACAACAAAACTAAAAGGCAACCAGTGAGATGGGAAAAGATATTTGCAAGTGACATATCTGATAAAGAGTTAGGATCCAAAATCTGTAAAGAAAGAATTATCAAACTCAACACCCCAAAGACAACTAATCCAGTTAAGAAATTGGCAGAAGACATGAATGGGCATTTTTCCAAAGAAAACATGGCTAACAGACACATAAAAAGATGCTCAACATCATCAGAAAATGCAAATCGAAACTACAATGAGATACCTACCCGACACCTGTCAGAATGCCTAGAACTAACAACACAGGAAACAACAGGTGTTGGTGAGGATACAGAGAAAGGGGAACCCTCTTACACTGTTGATGGGAATGCCAACTGGTGCAGCCACTCTGGAAAATAGTATGGAGGTTCCTCAAAGAGTTAAAAATAGAACTAACTACCCCAGATCCCAGCAATTGCACTACTATTTACTCAAAGGTTGCAAAAATACTTAGTTGAAGGGACGCATACACCCCAATGTTTATAGCAGCATTATCAATGATAGCCTAATTATGAAAACAGCCCAGATGTCCATCGACTAATGGATAGATAAAAAAGGTGTGGGGTGTCTGTGTGAGTGTATAGATATAGGTATAGATATAGATAGATATAGATATATAGATAGATTATATATTTATATTTAAATATATTTAATTAATTATTAATGATTATTAGTTGTTAATTTAATTAATTATTAATTAAATATATACATTCTTTTATATCTAAAGAATGAAATCTTGCCATTCACAATGACATGGGTGGGGCTAGAGAGTATTATGCAAAGTAAAATAATTCAGTCAGAGAAAGAAAAATACCATATGATTTCAGTCATATGTGAAATTTAAGAAACAAAAAAAATGAACATGGGGGAAAAAAAGAGAGGCAAACCATAAGAGAGAATCCTAACCATAAAGAACAAACTGAGGGTTGCTGGAGGGGCAGGTGGGCAGGAGGATGGGTTAAATGGGTTATGGGTATTAAGGAGGGCACTTGTGATGAGCATTGATGTATGTAAGTGATAAATCACTAAATTCTACACCTGATACTAACACCATATATTAACTAACTGGAATTTAAATAAAAACATGAAACTAACATATAATATATTAATATATATTAATACTCTTAGCTATTTAAGCAGAGATTGAATCATATTTCCTTAAGTGAAGATAAAAGTGGTGAATATGCTAGAAGAAAATGGAATGTTTAGAACATCGTGAATTGAAACCAGAAACACATCTTAAAATGATCAGTATTTGTTTCAACAGTTTTGCTGAGATATAATTGACCCCAACTGCATATTTATGTAAAGTACACAATTTATTAAGTTTTAACATAAGCACATACTCATGAAACCATCATTATAGTTAAAACAATAAAAATATCCATCACTCCCCAAAATGTCTCATGTTTCTTTGGTGTCTCTCTTTTCTACCTCTTCCTCTCGTATTGGTCCCTGGCAACTACTCTTCTCTTTGTCACTTTAAATTAGTTTGTATTTTCTAGCGTTTTATGTAAATCACATCACACACTATTTTAGTCTAGTCTTTTTCACTCAATATGATTTTCTTGAGCTTTGTCCATGTGGTTGCATTTATCAATAGCTTATTCCTTTTTATTGTTAAGTTAGTATTCCATTATGTGGATATATCACACTTTGTTTATCCATTAACCTGCTCATAGATATTTGGATCATTTACATTTTGGGGCTATTACAAATAAAGATGCTCTGAATATTCATTACAAGGCACTGCCCTGACTATTCTTTACTTTGTCTTGGGAAAATATCTAAGAATGAAAGAGCTCGATCATCTGGAGGTTGCATGTTTGACTTTGTGGGAAATTGCCAAACTTTTCTAAAGTATTTGTGCCAATTTACATTCCACCTAAAGAGTGTGAGAATTCTAGTTGCTCCACCTCTTTCATAACACTTGTAGGATCAATCTTTTAAATGTTATCTATTCTAGGGGCGCTTTGGTGGCTCAGTAGGTTGCGTGTCTGACTTCAGCCTGGTCACAATCTGAGGGTCCTGGGACTGAGCCTCACAAAGAGCCTTCCCTGGGAATCAGCACTCAGTGAGGAGTCTGCTTGTCCTTCTGCCCCTCCTCCCACTCATGTTCACTCTCTCTCTCTCTCTCTCAAACAATAAAATTTTTAAAATAAATGCATGTTATTTATTCTAATATGCAAATATTGGTAGCTCATTGTTTTACCTTCATTTCCCTAATGACAAATGTTGAGCATCTTTTCATGAGTCTAACCTCTATCCATATATCTTCTTTGTCATAGTGTTTTTTCATGACTTTATATGCCATCTGCATATCTATCTCAGTAAAATGTCCAGTCTTTTGCCCGTTTCTTTTAGAATTGAGTTGCTTTTTATTTATTGAGTTTTGAGAGTTCTTTGTTTTCTAGACACTAATCCCTTTTCAGATATTTGAGTTACAAATATTGTGTCCCTCTGTAGCTTATCTTTTCACTCTTAACAGTGTCTCTTGAAAGCAGGTTTTTAATTGTGATAAATATCAAATTATCATTTTGATATCTCATTGATTCTGGTTTTGGTATTATAGCTAAGAAATCTTTGCCTAACTCAAAGTCACAACGATTTTTGTCTTTTTTTCTCCTAAAAATTCTATCATTTTACTTTTACATTTAAATCATCATCCACTTTGAGTTAACCTTTGTATATGGTATCAGTATGAATTGAAACTTATTTTTTTCTCACCTTATTTTTTCCTGTCTCTCAAATATCACTATCCTTCATTTCCTGATGCTCAGTGCCTTAAAAACCAATGGCTTATGTATTTTTCCCAGTTGTTTGTTTGTTTCAGTGGGAAGGTAAATTTTGTTTCTATTAACTCCATATTGTCCAGAAGCAACTGTCATGAAGGTCACCTTTAATTAATGAACATAGACTGCAGGTTATGACTTGGGGTGATTTTCTGTTATTTAAAAGTGAGCTGAAAACTTCAAGAACCTCCATGAGTTTTTATTCAAAGATAGGAAAAGGAACACCCTGCTAAAGAAATTTAATGAGACAATGGAAGACAAGTCCTGAGTCCTCTGTGTTTACATGTAGGAGTTATGTAATCTTTAAAGGTAGATCACTTATTGTTTACATAATTTTAAAAGCAGTTGAGGGGCAGCCTCCGTGGCTCAGCAGTTTAGCGCCGCCTTCAGCCCAGGGCGTGATCCTGGAGACCCGGGATCGAGTCCCACATCGGGCTCCCTGCATGGAGCCTGCTTCTCTCTCTGCCTGTGTGTCTCTGCCTCTCTCTCTCTCTGTGTGTTTCTCATGAATAATTTTTTTAAAGCAGTTGATATTTGAGGCAATGATTAATTTGTATTTGAAAATGAGATTTTCCCATCACAATTCTTATAAGTAATGGAAATCCTAAAAATGGCCTTTCAAATCTCTCTGTGTATCTGGGAAGTCTCAAGAATTCTTCCAGCTTCTCATACCAACACTGGGGAAACTAGAAACATGTTCTAAATATATTTCCATACAATCAAAATTGACATTTACTTTTTGAAAATGTATAATGTTAAAGAACATCCAGATTCTGATTTCAAATGGCATTTTCAAATTTCAATGTGTTATAAGATTATTTGTACTGAATTTGTCTTCTCAGAGCATTTCCTTTCTTTCGCTGAGGCTTCTCCACACTTTGTTAATTTCTCCCATATTCAAATCCCAGATTTACATCTCTTCCGAAGAGGCAGTGTGAAGACCATTTTGAAAGGAATCCACTTTATCTCTGTCAGTCATAAAATTAGCCTACCTTTATTCATTCAACTCATCAATAAATTATGAGAAAAGTGAGAGACTAGATCCCCTTGGTTCATAGGCCCAAGATGAATTTGATGAGTATATGTCAGTATTGGACACTGATAACAAGGGATGGTCCACATTATTGTACTTAAAATCAATTCTCTCTCCTTTTTTTTTTTTTTTTTTTAATCATTTGAAAAGTTTTCAGGCGAACTGGAGGTCTTTCTGGTTGACCTATGTATTAAATTGAAAGAAAGTTCTGAATTTAAATTTAGCATGTGAAGTTTTGTGCCCAGAAAAACATCTTTCTAGAGTTGGCCCACCAAGTAAATTTTATTTGCAGCAAATAAAGAGAACAGGAGGAATAACTTCCAAAGCCTTGACTTACCAAGAGAGGATGAATGAGTACCTTTGTTTAGGGTTAGGATGAATATTTAGATAGGGAAGCCTTGCCAACCTATGTAGAGGTGGGCATAAATCATGCATGTGCCTTAAGGAATCTTGCCTATATACACATTGTTATATAAATGGGGCTGCTGGTCCTCCTTGGGTAGAAGTTTTACTATTATAATGAGGTTAAAGGTCATTGTTGGTCATTCCAGAGGTCTGCAGGGTATCAGTAGGGGGTTAAACACAAACTGATCTGGGTGGTCTGGGATGGCTGGAGGTCTTGTCTGGGAAGTCGCTGTCCCCTAAGGGGTTGTGTCAGGTTTCATTTGCCTGCCTTAAGAAGTAGCCAGAAAGAAGAGCTTAAGAAAAAGTGTAGGACATACTATATGTTGGCAAAGTGAATTTAAATTAAAAAAAAATTAAAAAATAGAAAAAATGAAGATCCAAGTTCAGTCAGTACAAGCAAGTGGGCAGTAAAGGTCAGGTGTTGGGAGTCTAGCTGGTGACACTTTTGTCAGAGTTGTGTATCCCTAAATCATCATGGTATTCATTGTAATTTTTTCTGAATTGTGATTTCTGTGGTGGCGTGCCTGTGTAATTCTAAAAATAGGGGTCTGTTATTTTTAACTGCATTCTTTCCCAAATGTGTTTGAAAAACATAGAAAATCTGTTAATCTGTGTATCTTCAAAATATTATTTGGAATTTTTCACCCAGAGAAACCCAGGAGTGTGTAATGTTTAAAACATACAAATAATATCTGTAACATGAAAGTATCTTAATGATAAAAAATATTCATTTTAAAGTCATCTCTGAAATGTTGAAATGTGTATCATAAAACTCAAAACACCATAGGAGAAAATTAAAAACCATGTTTCAAATGTTTTAAAAACATTTTGGTAAAAGTGAGGGTTTATCTTTTACTTATTCCAGAATATTTTCCCAATTGTCAATGTTCTAACAACAAAAATATTAGTAGATCGATTTTTTTTAAAGAGGAAGTGATCTTATGAGTCAAGGAACCCTATAGCATGCTACAGGAACCCCACCACAGCATGCTAGAGAGCATAATATATATGACTTTGACTCACCTAAGAGGTGAAAAGAAATACTAACAGTAATGTTTTATAAGGTGATTACATCAAATAAGGATACCCAAAGGAACTGTGTCACCAGTAGGTCTTCAACATGGTTTTGAGACTCCTTGTCTCTTAAAGTTTTCAGACTTAAAGGATCATATCAATTGTGGGGGAAAAAATGATGAGTTTCTAACAGTAGTCTAATTATTATTATTATTATTATTATTATTATTATTATTTTGGTAGGCAGCAAAGTCATTTTTATTGAGTGATAGTAAAGTTTTTTGAGTTATAGTACAAAGCTCCTGAAGAGGGAGGGGATGGAGTGGGTTGCCACTGGAGTTCCTAAGCCTAGGGATTTTTATGAGATTATTGGCAGGCTGTTTAATTTTATTTTTTTTAATTTTTTTTTTTATTGGAGTTCAACTTGCCCAACATGTAGCATAACACCCAGTGCTCATCCTGTCAAGTGCCCCCCTCAGTGCCCATCACCCAGTCACCCCAATCACCCACCCATCTCCCTTTCCACCACCCCTTGTTCGTTTCCCAGAGTTAGGTGTCTCTCATGTTCTGTCTCCCTTTCTGATATTTCCCACTCATTTTCTCTCCTTTCCCTTTTATTACCTTTCACTATTTTTTATATTCCCCGAATGAATGAGACCATATAATGTTTGTCCTTCTCTGTCTGATTGACTTATTTCACTCAGCATAATACCCTCCAGTTCCATCCACGTTGAAGCAAATGGTGGGTATTTGTCGTTTCTAATGGCTGAGGAATATTCCATTGTATACATAGACCACAGCTTCTTTATCCATTCATCTTTCGATGGACACCGAGGCTCCTTCCACAGCTGGGCTATTGTGGACATTGCTGCTAGAAACATTGGGGTGCAGGAGTCTTGGTTTTTCACTGCATCTGTGTCTTTGGGGTAAATCCCCAGCAGTGCAATTGCTGGGTCGTAGGGTAGCTCTATTTTGAGGAACCTCCACACAGTTTTCCAGAGTGGCTGCACCAGTTCACATTCCCACCAACATTGCAAGAGGGCTCCCCTTTCTCTGCATCCTCTCCAACATCTGTTGTTTCCTGTCTTGTTAATCTTCACGATTCTCACTAACAGTAGTCTACTTAAATCAGAATCAAGTTTATTCATGCCCTTGTGTCTCACTACTTGATATCGCAGTAGAGAATTCTTGAAACTCTCTACTGGCAGCCTTTGTTTTGTTTTGTTTTCAAAATACCTTAATTTTCTGCTCTTTTTCTTAGCATACTCTACCTTTACCTTGGTTAGCCCATCATCTAAAATCTTAATACTCAAAATGTGCCTGCAGACAACCAGCATTAGTATCACCAAGGAGCTTGTTAAAAATGTAGAATCTAAAAAAAAAAAAAAAAAAAAAAAAAAAAAAAAAAGAAGTGCTTGTGTCCTGGGCTGGCTCAGTCTGTGCAACATGCAACTCTTGATCTTGGCATTGTGAGTTCAAGCCCTATCTTGGGCATAGGGCTTACTTAAAAAAAGAATGCAGAATCTAGGGCCCTATTTCAGACTTTCTGATTTAAAATCTTCATGTTAACAAAATCACCAGATGATGATTTCTATGTGCATTAAAGTGTAAGAAAACACAGTCTAAAAGACCTTATCCTTTGTCTTTGGGAAACAAACTCCTTCTGGTGACATGTAAGATGTGACATTTTCTTGAGACTTTCCCCTCTTCCTATTATGTCCAGTGAATTTCTTCTGTATTTAGAATATCATTTTATCCTTTTAAGTACGACCGATTCAGGCAAAATGTCAAATTAGGTAAAGTTTATGTTTGCTGCTTTCTATTTCTTTTTTTTTTTTTCCTGTTGTTCTCTACCCATTCTCCATACAGCTACAGCATGATGCTTTAAATTTAAATATCTCTCTCCATTCTCAGTTCAAGTTACTCCCCTTTGCTTACAATGGTTCAGTCACACTGGCCTCCTTTTTGCAGTTAAAAATGCCAGACTTTCTTGTCTCTGGGCCTTTGACTGTCTTCCTCCCTCTTTTTAGAATACACTGTCTCCTGTCTCTGCATATGTTGAAATCAAGCCCTTCACTTGTCCTATTTCAGCACTAATATCCTGTACTATGAGAATCCTTCAATGTAAAATCTTCTATGTAAACTCTCTAAATATCAACTTTATCAAGTTCATAGCTGATATTACTTGAAAGTGCATATCATGATGTGAAATCACCAATTGTGTTCAAGAACCTTGTATATCTTGCTTACTTCTGGTTTCCATCACTCCAGATAGTATTTGATATGGAATTAAGTGCTTTATAATTATTTGCTAAATAAGTAAATGAATAAATCCCTTTTTCTTGTTTTTATTTAGTCAGGTAATTAAACATATACTAAGCACACATATGTTCCAATCATTTACATTAATACTAGTTATAAAGATGAAGGAAATTCAGTCCCTGCTTCCAGGACATTCATGATCTAGGGAAGAAAGACATGTATAATGATGTATTATAATATGAGTAGATTTTTATAGGAGAGGAGGTCATTGTGGGTTGAGAAACATGTACAAAGCCTGGTATGAAAGAACCTGATATGGGACAAAAATAATGACGCTCAGTGTGGTTTAAGCATGGCTTTACCCACTTGAATTATTCTAGTAACAGAAGAAAACCACTGGATGTAAATATTGGAAAGATAATAAAATGCAATAACTTACACATTACTAAAAGGACTAACTTAGAGACATTTTAGATAATGCAACTCAAATTTGAGAGTGCATATAAGTAATCTGGGAATCTTGTTAAATGGTCTGATTACTCAAGCAAAGCTTGTGAGATTGCTTCATGATCTTTGGCGATTGCTGGACTCTTCCACTCACCCCACTTGAATATGAATAAAATAAACAAGCAAAAAAAACCATGCTAACAAACAAAAAATGAACTTAAAAAGCCACTGTGAAAGAAAAAGGTACACCAAACAATTAAGGATATGATTTTATTCTGGCTTTTAAAAAAGGGAGAAAAAATAAAATTAAAAAATTAAAAAGGGAGAATGTTCCTCAGTGAGGAACATCTCAAAGGAGACAACTAGGGGCTTCATAAAACAATGATGTGACTGAAAAAGGGCGGAGGTGGGTTTTAGAGTATGCATGGGCAGGGTGGTCTTTTGCAGTTTTTCTGAACAAGAATGATTGGGAGGATGTCTTAACCTTTTCTGGTTTCCAAGCATAGGTCTCAGGCAAAGGTCAACATTGTCACCACAACTTTCCTTTTTTGAAAGGAAAGGGCTTACATGAGTAAGATTTAGCCTTGTTTTTTTCTAACTCCGTCAAAATATGTGTTCCTGGTATACAGATTTCATCTAAAGCATTTGTAGGAAGACAGACCAGAAAACACAAATCCAGGTAAAGTTGAGAATGAATTAAAACATCTATTATAACCATGAGACTTTATATTTTGGAGTATAAAAAACTTGTTAAACCAAAATCAGTCTTTAATTTTTAGACTGTTAGGCAGTTTAAAAACAGTGAAGAATTGCAATTAGTACGGTGCGCACTTTTTCCTACAAAATTAACTTTCTAACACTCTGAAATCATGTATTGCCTAATTAAGACATTATGTAAGTCTGACACTGTGTCTCATTTTGAGTTTAACAGGACCAAAAGGGAGAATAGTGTTAGCATGTGGTTGGTGCTCCATAACTGTTTACTAATAATGACTGTAATGATTTATAATTTAATTCAAATAATATTACTAGATATTTATATTCTTGCAAGTTTCATTTAAAGTTCATATCTGAAATTTATTTCTCAGAAATGAGTAGGCATATCCATTAAGAAAGGACTAAATCAATGGTTCTTAACAGGAGGCAATTTTGCTCTCCAAGGGTACTTGGCAATATCTGAAAGCATTCTGGATTATTACTACAGGACTTGGGGGGTGTTACTGGCATCTAGTGGGTAGAGGGCAGAGATGCTGCTAAATATTTTGCAATGTACAGAATACCCTCTCAAAATAAATAATTATTTGGTCCAATATATCAAAAGTATTGAGGTTGTAAACCTCTTGACTAAATAAGATTTATATGGATGGAGTGAATATGTGCTTAGTAGTGTAGATGCCTAGATAGTGTGTATCAGTGTGTGTGTATTTGTGATTCTCTGGAATTTTTTTCTTTCATTCCTTTTACTGGCTAAAAAAATTATGATTTTATTTGTCAATTATTCTCTAATGAAGTAAATATTCTCTAGTTTAACTAGAATAGACAAAGAAATGACTTTCATTCTGATATTGGACCCAATCCCAAATAACAACAAAAAAGTAATGATAGAATAAAGCTGACACACTACAAAGTTAAATCCTAAAGTTCTAGAACATTATTATGTTTGATTCTTTGACCCTTTGTCAGTGTTGTAGGAATCAATGAAAAGAGAAAAATACTTTGAAAGTTATGTCTTTATAATATTTCTCGGATATATTTTTTCTCTTGACACATTTGAGCGAGACAGGGTTTGTTCTTCTCTTTAACTTAGATATTCATAGACATAGACATGTAACTACCTGAAGAGAACATTCCAACTTAAATGGAGGAGTAGGAGTGATACTAAATATCTACCACAGGAAGTGATCAAAGAAGGGCAGTCAAAGAAAATGTAGTCAGTGAAGTTGGAGGCAGCTAAAAGAAAAATTAGTTATATTCTAGTATCTGACATATTTTGGATTGTAACAAGAGAGATTTCAAAAGTTGTAGTCACCCACATCAGAGCATTTGAAAGACAAAACACACAAAGCAAAGCTACTGGAAATTGTCAATTATCTGAAATTTAAGCAAGAACAAAGAGAAAAGATGACAATATGAATAAGTAATTGCTACTATATGCGCATATGTACATGTATAAGCTGATTTATTTTGTCCTTTCTGAATTGTAATTTATAAGACATACTGAGATTTGGAATTCATAAGCCATCTCTGTATCCAGGCATTTTTTTTTTAAATTAAAATTTCCTTCCCCCACATATTTTTCATTTCTTTTTCTTCTTTTTTTTTTTTTCTTTCCCAGCCATATTGTCCTTGTTCTTTGTAAAAATACTTAGACTATGTAAAATTACTGTAAGGTTGATCCTTTCATGGGACTCTGACTTTTTGTAGAACTGAGTTTAACGAAGATAAGGTTATCTTATAGACTTAGTAGAGAGAAATCACTTTACCATCCCCCACTAAACATAACTTTAAATCTACTTCATTCTAGTCCCGTCTTCCCACTTAGCATTGATATCCCCTACCTGTGAAACCTGGGGCCTACCTAAACATAGGGTGAAAGACCCAGTAAGTTAATAAATGAGTGAAGCAATCTTCATAGGGAATGTGGCAAACTCAAGAGTTTGAGACCTATAAGGAATGAATATTGGACTTGTAGCTTCTGGCTTTCATTCTCATGTATTATAAAGGTTTGAAAGAGAAAGAAAACAAAAGAAAGGAAATTCATATTTTATTTTATTTTATTTTATTTATTTTATATATGTATATAAATATATATATTAATATATATATATTATATATTATTTTTTTTTGAGAGAGAGAGAGTGTACAGGTGGAGTAGGGGTGGAGACAGAGAGATAATCTTAAGCAGGCTCCATCTCTCAACCTTAACATCATGACCCGAGCAAAAATCAAGAATCAGATGCTTAACCAACAGAACTACCCAGGTGCCCCAAGACAGTCATATTTTAAATGAGACTTCCCAAAATGTTTTTTTTTTTTCTCTCTCCTATCTTTTCCTTTTTCTGTTTTATTTTTGAATATAGTACGTCATTCACATATTAGGGAACACCAGTTTGGAACTTCTGGCTCCTATGGTCAGTATTCCATATTTTTCAAAAAGGGTACTCTAAGAATGTATTAACATTGTATAGAATTCTATTATAAATTTATTCAAATAGTTTGTACTCGGGATGATATGCTCAAAATAGCATTATAATTAAGTACCAGAATGTGGCTCTAGGAAACTGTCAAGTCAAGCAAAGAAATCTTATATAGAATCCCAAAAGCTTGATTCATATTATTGTATTGTAATTCTTGATACCTTTTTGGGAGATCATTGAGTGGGGTAGTATGGGAAGGATCCAGATATCATTAATTTTTTAACTCCTTGGTAGAGAAGAGAACCATCTGAGTGATATTGACTAGAACTCTCCATTAAGGCAGTGATTATAAGAATCTTAAAAATCATGAGGACCAGATAAAGTTAACTAATCCAATCATTCATTTGACAAACATATATTAAGAGCTTAATCTGTAGTACATACTTTGCTTGAGGATACGGGTGATATGCCAAGACGAATAAAACATTTTTTGCCCCTAAAATATATAGAATCTATTAATGGCAGCTATATAAACAGATAAGTGAAGTGTTTAAAGTTGCTTTGGTAGATATACACCTATATTGTAAAAGGGAAAAGCCAACTTGATCTGGAACTTGATTGAGTTTTAGGGGGAAAAAAGTTACTCAGGAATTATCCTTTGAGTGAACCTGAACAATGAATAGGTATTTTTGGCCAAAATAGAATGCGATATTGGAAGGGATACAGTCAACAATGTGAGAACAATTTGTCTACCTTAGGTCCATCGAAGACAGTCTGAACATAACTCACAGGTTGATTTTACTCACTAAAATTTGGTATAATAAATACTGTTGATTTTTTTTTGTTTCATAATGTTATCAAATAATTTATTGTAAAATTTTTGTTATACTTGTCAGAGTAGTTTTCAAACTTAGTGTACATCATAATCATCTGGAAGGCTTTTTAAAACACAGATTTGCTGCTCCTTCCTCCAGTTTCTGATTTGATAGGTCTTGCATTTTTAACAAGTCCCTGGTGATGCTGCTGCTATAAGTGATCCAGAGACAATGCTTTGTGAAATACTGTTATCCTATAAAGAAGAGTTTAAGGGTCAGATGATCTGGTCAGGCTTAGGTGAGGACATTTTTAGTAAACAGTTACATCTTTTTGAGCCTCCCCACTTGTAAAATAAAAAGTTTGGACTGCACAGTATCGATGACAATGAAATATGGGCACCCCAGATAGGCTAACGATGAGAATCCTTTCAAATTGAAAATATTTTTTAAAAGAGGATGAGTGTCTGTGACACAGGGCAAGCAAAGAAGTATAACAGAATCTTGTATCTTTACTCTGCCCCAAGCAGTTCAGTTCAATCCCTAAATTTTAATGCCCCATCACAATAGCCCAGCCAGACCCACTACCCTTTGATGGTAGTTTAGAGATCATCTTTCCTCCCTTTGTTACAATCATATCCTCTCAGAACTGCAAGCTACTTTTTAGTTTCCCAACCTCAGGTCTTGCTCTCCCAGAAAGGAGTTCTCATATTTGTATGTATTAATATGTATTTCTTCATCTCATAAAATTTTCATTGAGATCTTAAGTTCTCTACAGGGGTTATCACCTCTTAGCTGCTGGCTGACCCACCTTTTAATTCAGTGTTTCTAAATTCTCAAGCAGCCCTAGCATTTTGTGGTCTGTATGCAAACTTGGTAGAGGGGAACTCAAGTGACTTTTGACTGCAGAGCATATAATGATGGTTGGGCCAGTGGAGGGAGCTGTTTGCTTGAGAATCACTGACCTTTTTGGCATATAGCAGACAGAAGCACTTACTTCATTGCTGGTGAAAAAAAGCCTAGTGCTAAACATTTATTGCTCTGATTTTATTTTCACTGAGCTAAACTGCTTATGTTGCTTTGAACTTGGAAAGAAAATCACCTCATATCCAAGGACTGTACATGCAATGGCTTTTGTGACTAAGTGGAAAGCTGGGCTTTAGAAAATATGACCTGTATGATGTGATGAGATTTGCTAAGTGATATGAACAGTTCCTCATTAAATAAGTGAGTTTGAGGGTGCTCAGTCCTAACTCAAATAAGGTATAAATGATATTTCATAAGAAAAGTACAAAAGTCCTTCTGCCTTAGTGTATATTTATCTTTAAAGATAAAGATCAATTTTCTTTTGTATTCCAGAGTTATTTATTTTAATAGACTGTGTAGATTTAAATTGATATTAAATATAGTGTTGAATTTTAGGACTGATAAATAGTGCCACTAATCTGAAGGAAACCAGGTGTGTGAATAAAAAAGGAATATTTAGTGATGGCTGATAAAAATGTAAAATGTGGCATCTCCATAGTATGAAATTTACTTTTAAACGCAAAAGGTTGAGTTTTGCTGGATGTGTATCTTACTTATGTTTTTTTGTGCAATTATATGGTTCATGATCATTCAGGATATCAAATAAACTTGTAATTTTAAGTTTTCTCTTTACTGGATATTTATGAGATTACTAACTATGATAAATATAGCTTAGTTTATAAGATATTCAATAGTTTGTTTCTAACTCCTTTAACTTATATAAACTTTTAACATAGTTAACATTTCATTGAAATGACAGCCCAAAAAATGAGAGAGGAAAAATAGACTGGTAGTCAGGAAATCCTAGGTTCAAGAGATGGCTTCTCTTCTGCTAGGAGTGTGGTTTTATAAACATTACTTATTCTCGCTGGGCTTCAGTCTTTTAATTTTAAATGATAAGATTCAACTTCTAAGCCCTTCTAGTTTCCCTATTTTTAATTCTTTTCAAATTATTGTTGCTTAAAGCTAGATCGCTTGGTAAACCAAAGTAAACTGAAAAATAGCATATTTTAAAACCACATTGTTTCAAAACACACATGGATGGGAAAAACTACATTTAGAATTTACTGTCATAATTTTTTGATCACTTAGTTATTGGAGAATGTTAGTTTTATTTTTATTAATATATTTTGTTTAGTTATTAAGATGATCATTTTCTCATTATTTTCATATAGTGTACTATACAATCCATAAAAAACCCTGAAGTCCCCAAGAAAAAGTTAGAATTTTAAAAATCTTAATGAAAAGTCAGTTTAGATTTATTTAAGTGGATATCAAAGAATGTTATGCATCACTCATAAATTTCATTTTTCAGAGAGAAAGCTTTAAATGTGATCACGATAAAAATATTGATAGAAATCGAACTATGAACCATAACCAAAGTGATACCAGGTTTTAGAAATCCCACTAATGCCTCTAAAGTATTATTATACCACTCTTATTTAGACTGAGAGCCTTCTGAATTGCTTTTCAGTTTAATCTAGTAGATTAAGCTCTATGAATCCTTTGGTTGAGATTTTCTATTGATAGCTGTTGTTTCTCTGTGATAAAAAAAAAAAAGAAAAAAAGAAAAATCAAGTTTAGAAGGCTTTTGCAGGCAATCTGGTTTTGCAAGGTACTATCTCTTCTTAAAGATTAGAAAGAAATATGACCTACAACTTGCCTCTCTTGCCAAGGGTGTGATTACTTCAATAATATACAGATTGGGATTTTGAATTGCATTTCAGGCAATCAGAAATGTTACTAAGGGATCCCTGGGTGGCGCAGCGGTTTGGCGCCCGCCTTTGGCCCAGGGTGTGATCCTGGAGACCGGGGATCGAATCCCACATCAGGCTCCCGTTGAATGGAGCCTGCTTCTCCCTCTGCCTGTGTCTCTGCCTCTCTCTCTCTGTGAGACTATCATAAATAAATAAAAATTTAAAAAAAAAAAAAAAGAAATGTTACTAAAATTTTATTTTGCATGCAGATAAATGAGTAGGTTCTGTTTGTATAGGTTATCCTCAGGAAGCATTAATATGATTTCCTTAAAGTCAAATTTATGAGAAAATAATGGAGAATTATGGTAATAGCCATTATTCATTATCATTTTCTTTTACACAAAAGACTCTGAAAATGTAAGTTGGCTTTGACTACTTCTTTCTTCTATGTTTTCTTGTCCTTTTTTTAAAAAATATGTAAATATTTTGGAGTTAGGACTAGAACCCCCTAACTTCTTGTGTAAAGACATTTCTAAATCTGTTTGCCATCTAATAATCTTATATGACTCTTAACAATAAATTCAGAATCATAACTCTTAAAACTTCCCCTTGGCAGAACACATCCAATTTATTGTGTCCTCTGCCGGCCTGATGCCACTAATGAGAGCCTGAATGTCACAAGGCAATGAGGTTCGCCCATCAGTTGCAGAGCTTAGTCAACTGTGTAATGAAGTCTTGTTTGTTTGCTTTCTTTTGTAAAGCACTTAGTGAATCTCAGCACATTTTTAGCGGCTTAGTGATATTGCTCATTTCATCACCTCTTCTAGACTTTTTGCGTCATTTTACTAACCATTACTGAACTTTATCTCATTTTGTATACCTACTAAGGCAGTGCCAAAGTAATTGGCAGTAGAGCAGCTAATAGACACTAAGACAAGATAGTAACTACTGCAAGAGAAAGCATCAAAAATGATAAATTGAAAACTACATTTACCGTATTTCTGACACATTTTTAAAAGATATTAAGACCAAAGTAAAAAAGCAAATACATGCTTAGAATTTAAAAATAAGTAAGTGGGTATGTAAATAAAAGAATCATAGAATAAAATGTAGTAAGTCTCCTTTTGATGTATCTCTCCCATTCCTACATTTATCTGATTTGTATATTTCCAGCTTTTTTACCGTGTGGGCTCAGGGCCATACTGAATTTGAATTAAAGAAAAAAACCCCACAAGATGTCATATAATACAGCACAATTTAAATAAGCACCATATAAATTTATAATTAAAATGCATTATGTGGTTTTCAATTTATATAAATGAGATCATACTTTAAAAAAAATCTAGAATATTCCCTATGATAACTATACATATTTTAACCATTTATCATTGATAGAAATTTAATATTTTTGTTTTTGATTATTATCAAGAATGGTGTGAATGACATAACAGTATATATATTGAAATATTTTTAAAGATTCCTTTCAGGGACAAGGAATTAGCATATTTAAAATTGTCCATCAAAAAGTATATACCCGGATACACTAAATCACTGTATGTTAGTTCCAGCTCTGAATAATTGCAATTAAAAAAAAATTGCCAAACAGCGGTTGAAACATGTTTATTACTTTAAACTTGGCCATTATTCTAGAATTTCATATCATTTTTATTTCTTTATCATTCATGGATGGTACAATATGACAATGTAATGTCACATGTAATATCAGGAATAGGTGCTGAATTTGATCAACTTATTTGGAGGCTGGAGATCTTTGACTACTTTTTTAATTTATCTAAACTTTTAATTTTATTCAGGTATTTTAATCTTTTTATCAAATCACAATTTTATAAAGATAATAAGAAATTGATAATGTAAAATTTCAGGGTTATTAACTAAAGTTATACATAACATTTAAAAATGTTAGAATTATATTTGCTTATTCCTAATATAGTTTATAGTAGAATTTTTTAAATTTTAATAAGATCTAAGAAAATTGCTATCTCCTGTTGATATTTCTTAAAGCCCACATTTGATTTTTTTTCTTGACTTTATTATTCTTGTCCAATTAAGACTACTATTGCTTTGTCTTTATTAATTTATTCTTTCCACTTTCTTTATGCTGTTTTTTTCCTCTAGTGTTTTGAGATAAAAATTTTACTTTATCTATATTCATGGCAAATATTAAGACAAAAGTTTTTTACTTGAATATTATCTTGACTGGAATCATTTTTGAGATGGATTATTTTTATTGTCTTTTATTATCTTATTGTCTACAATTTCTGTTCTGATTTTTTTTATTAAACCATTAGAAATATTCTAAGATTTTGCAAGTTTATTCTTCTTTGTTTTTTTATCGTTAATTTTTATTAACACATTCATTTTTAAATTTCTTAATTTTGAGTTGCATTTTATTTTGGTTCAAGTATATTCCCAGTATCATTTCTATATTTTGTGGAATAGTTTGAGATTATCTTTACAACGTAATACACGTTCTTTTTTCTTTTTTTGTAAAGTTAACATAACTGTTTGAAAAGAAGTATATTTCCCTATATTAATAAGATATAAAATATAATGTTCACACATATCAAACTTATTATTTTTAACACTCAAATTTTCATATTACCATACTTTGTTCTGAAAGTCATCTATTTATGTATAAACTTCCAATCTAGTTAAAGAATAAAATTCAATTGATAAATATTTTTCCTTCATAAAATAATCCAATATATTAAATCTATTTAAAATGTATCTTATGACAAAAGTGTATAAATGTTATTTGTTATATATTTTTGGTATTGTCTACCTTTCATTAAGATAAGCTATTTTTTTCTATTTCTGAATGTTTTTACTTTGAATTTCTTTTTTTTTTTAGTATATTTGTGCTTCTCTGTATTTTCAACCTTTTAGCACTTAAAATACTTGTATACAGTATGTCAGCAACCATCTTTATTTTTTCAGTTCAACAAACATTAGTTCCTGTTACATTTATGCACATACAGACATCCACAAAATATTTGAAATGCAGAGGACTTTCTTCCTGAAAAAGCTTATAATCTATTCTTAATTTTTTGCTGAGTATTCATCACATATGTCTTCACACATGAAATATATTGATGCCACTATTTCTAACAATTGTGGAATAAAAAATTTTGTAAACATAGTTCTAAGAGTATACTGAGACTTGTAATGTCTTATAACTTACTAGTCAGCAATCTTGGCTAAAAGCATTTAAAAAAATAGAATGTAGGTGTTATAAGCTGAAAGAAATTTAATGGAAGTGTATGGAGTAGCTCAGTATACCTAACAGAAAATGAGGAAGATATGGAAAGTTAGGCAGTACCTAGCCCTGTAGCCAAAATCATTTCAGCAAAGTGTTTCCTACTGCCAGTGTATCATCAGATGCTACAGCTCACACTATTGCTACTGGCAACACTAGACTCTGGATGTGATCTCTGATGTCACTGCTACCTCTGTCCCTGGAAACCACTGTCACCTTTTGCCACCACAATGGAACCTCCCACTGTCTGAATAAGAACATTTGAGTCTTGAACTTAGGTTACTTGCTCACACCCTAACAATAAGGGAAGCCTGGAAAGAATTTCTTTGTCTTTATCTGGGCTCTTGGGCTTCTGGAGTCACAGATCAGTTCTTTATACAGATAAACAGAGTTAAGTATTTTGCAATATGGAAAGATAGCTCATATTCAAGGTTAACAAATGTAATAACAAGAAATAGCTATAAATAACTACAGAAACCATCTTCAGCTGTTTTTTTTTTCTATGAGACAACTGAGTCTGAGTATAAAGTGACTTACCCATTCTTTAATTCATATGTTTAGCAGATACTTAATGAACATCTACTATGTATTGGACGTAATTCCTATTGCTGGATAAATAGTAAATAATAATAATAATAATAGGAGGTAAAAAATTTTCTGTCCTCATATATTTTATGTTCTGATGAGAGGAGACTAATAAAAAATAGGTAATCAGATTATAAATCTTATTTTCAAAAAGTGACCATTTATGTAATGAAAAGTGACCAGGAAGTGACCGGGAATGGAAGTCAGAAAGATAAATCAGTCATACTAAGGAAATGACTTTAGGTTTGAAACTTGAATAAAGAGGTAGCTTGAAAAGATGCAAGGTTGAAATGTATCCCAAGCACAGGAATCAGCATATTCAAAAGTCCTGATGAATGAATGAGCTTGGTGTGTTTGAAGTGCATAAAGAAAGCTTATATGGTTGCAGCATAAGGGAGCAAGGAGTTTAGAGGTCTAAAGTGAGATTAAAGAGGGATGCCTGGGTGGCTCATCTGTTGAGCATCTGCCTTGGACTCAGGGCGTGATCTTGAGATCCTGGGATGGAGTCCAACATCAGGCTCCCCACAGGGAGCCTGCTTCTCACTCCGCCTGTGTCTCTGCCTCTTTCTCTGTGTCTGTCATGAATAAATAAAATCTTTAAAAAAATAAAGTGAGATTAAAAAGACAAATTTTAGACTCTAGCTCATTTAGTACATTACAGGTCAAGATTGCAGGTGAATAATCCAATATTAGTATGATTATCATTTCTTTGTATTTTTTTTTAATTTGCAATTTTCTTTTATTGTTCAATTCATTATTCAACATTTTTCACATTTATTTTCTTGGGGGCAATTTTCTTTATTTTGCCACTTGGTGGTACTTTTTTGGGTAATTTGGGTAATTTTCTCTATCTTGTTATTTGAGTAATTTTATTTTCTTTTGCCATTTGGTGGTACTTTTCAATTTAAAGACTTATCTTTCTTCAACTCATATAGGTATTTTCTTACATTATTTCTTTGATTATTTTCCTCCTCCATCCTATCCATTCTATGTTCTAGAGTAACTTATCAATGAATATTATGGAGATATGAATATATGTGTGACATTTCTTAGTAATTAATCTCTGCTTTAGAATAATACTTTTGCTTGTTCTTTCAGTTTATTTACTTCCGTCCCATTTAATCTTCAGTGTGTATATTGTGAATCAAATGTTGTTCTGTTGTTTCATTTTGTTTTGCATGTGGGAAGATTTATTATTTTGAGTTCCAGGAACTGGATTTTAAAAAAATATCCCATTTTTCTTTTTTTATTTTCTTTTATCATATATTTTTAAGCTTTACTAATTTAATATTCTTATTCATTTATTTCATTTATTCACTTCACATTAAAATTTATTTTCATGTTATAATTATTTTAATATTAAAATACAAATTTGATCTAAAGTAAAAATCACTTAATTTAATATTTTTACTTATTTACTTATTTCACTTATTCATTTTAAATTTATTTATTTATTTTCTTATTTTAATATTTTAGTCTTTTTCTTCTATTACCTTTATTTCTTTCATTAACTTTATTTCCTTGGACTTTGGTTTGTTCAACTTTTATGTTATTAATGGTGATGTGTTTGTTATTTTTATTTTGGATAAAACTTGTTTTATTTATTTAAAGAAACTGGTTTCTTCTTTCTTTCTTTCTTTCTTTCTTTCTTTCTTTCTTTTTCTTCTTTCTTTCTTTCTTTCTCTTTTTCTTTCTTTCTTCTTTCTCTCTTCTTTCTTTCTTTCTTCTTTCTTTCTTTCTTTCTTTCTTTCTTTCTTTCTTTCTTTCTTCTTTTTTTTAGATTTTATTTATTCATGAGAGACACACAGAGAGAGGCAGAGACATAGAGGGAGAAACAGGCTCCCCACTGGGGAGCCCAATGTAGGACTTGATCTGGGGACTCCAGGATCACACCTGAATCCAAAGCCAAAGGCAGAGGCTCAAGCACTGAACCACCAAAGCATCCCAAAAACTTGTTTTAATGTTGTTGTTTTTTTCCCCAAAATATTTGATGTCTCAAGGTTTTTCCATTCCTTTCAAGGATAAGGGTTTAATTTGAACTATACTGGTAGCTGGTAGCTAGAGTATAGACATATTTCTTTGAGCAAAATGAAAGCCAAAATTTTATTTACAAACAGACTTTCAAGTACATAATCTACAAACTATTATGAGCATGGAGAATCCCTACTAATGAACATAAGTTACGATTCCTAGAGACTTAGTTTCAGTGGTTCAGAGGTTAAGATTTAAGTAATATAGGTAGCTCATTTCCTATGATAGGAGTCCATGTCCCTTGTAATAATATAGCTCATTACTTGGGGCCATTATCCTGTATTTCTGCTCTCATTAATTACTGAAAATCTTCAGCATCAGAACTTATTAATTTAACCTAGGCTTTGTAGTGCAGAGAATCCCTATTCTACTTCTCTAAGATTTTAAAGAGCACTTTAATTGCTCACTAAAATTGATTTAATCACACGATTGCATTTTATTAATTTAATCATATGCAGTATTTTTAAACTAGAATTTTGAGCAAGTGTTAAGGAAGAAGTGCATTTTCAACATGTAACATGCTCAACAATTTGTTTTCCATCTTTCCTCATGAAGCTCCGGGAACACTTGTTCTACCAAAACAATGGACAAAGCCAAAAAAAAAGGAAACCATAGATATGATGCAGGGAGAAAAGTCTTATTAAAAATATTGTATGTCATTTAACTATATTAATTAACTACTCTCAACATTTTATGCATGTTAAATCACTTATATCCAATAACACCCTTGAGAAGTAATATTTGAACCCAGTTACAACTGACTTAAAAAGTTGGTGTTTGTAAACCCTACAATATGCAACCTCTCTGTCTATGCAGTACTTAAAGAAAATTTTTAGAATTATGGTGATGAGATGTTTGAGGCCACAGTATGTTGAGGGTTTTGAAAGCATTATATGCCTCTCTTGGTCTTTGGGGGGCTAGAGGAGATAGAATATATGATGTTTGATCACATGGATAACCAAATCTGCCATTTTACTTCAATTAAAGATATTAAGAGAAAATTTAATTGAGGGACTATTACATGATATGAGAAGGTAAATTATAAAGAACCAATGAAAACAAGAACATGAAAAAAGTATTAATCGCAAACTCCATGAAAAAAGAGAATTTATCCAAAAAAGAAAACAAAATGTAATTAAAATGTACTAACTTGCTGAAGAACAACAATATATAGCAACTCATAATGACAGCAGCAAATCTTGACTTTACATTAATGTGGTGGTTTGAAGCACCTGGGTGGCTCGGTTGGTTAAGCTCAGATTCTTGGTTTCAGCTCAGGTCGTGATCTCGATGGTGGGATCCAGCCCACAGTGGGGCTCCACAGTCAGCTCAGAGTCTGTCCCTCTCTCTTCTCCTCCCCTTCCTTAGTTCTCTCTCAAATAAATAAAAATAAATAAATAAATAAATAAATAAATAAATAAATAAATATTTTTAAAAATTTATGTGGCATAATTGTATTGGGATTATAAAATAAGTGAATATGCATGCTGAATCATTATTTATCCTAATGGGAGAATGATAGTCTATTTGTTGATAAATTCAGAGTTGGTAGGATTTGCATGTGATTTCAAAATACCAAAGTAAATGCCATGATAAACAATTAAAAGAACTTCAAGCCTCCTAATTCTGGGGATCAGAATTGTAAGGCAGCAACCTCTTTTTCTTTTAAATAGCTTTCAGCTTCTTTCTCCTATAATTCAAGATTTTAAATTAAGAATACAAGTCATCTATTAAAAGCAATAACATTTTTTTAAACCTAAGAATAGAGGAGAGAGCAAGAGAGATGAGTTGACAGAGGAAAGCTCTTCACAAACCAAAATGGGGAAAAGAAGATAGAGTCCATTCTGAAGCTATTGGATAGACTTGATGATTAATTTGGGTTTAGAATTTAAAACATTATTAAACCTAATTATTTCATTTTAACTTGGTGCTTTGGTAAATTTAATCTGCCTAAATATTTCATCACCTTCTGTGCTGAGTTTATTCTTTTGTGCTCATACCTAAGTTAACTGCATCACTATCTTCCTCATGTGTCTCGTGTCACAATTATGACATCCACAATCTACCAAGTCATGTCCACCAGAGCCTTGGAGTTTGGCACCTCTATTCTCTGGATCTCCACAGGTCAGAAACTCCTACAGGTCCTATCTAATACTATATTTGTTCTCTCCTTCCTTTTCCCCTCAAAATTGCCTAATTTGAAGTCCTTTTTATCTTTTATCTGGTTTGATAAAGACCCTCTATGACCCTCTAAACTGCAAACTCCAAAGTTATTTCTTTTATTAACACTCCTATTATGAATAATTTTAAACACACATGGAAGCATAATGAAAAGTATAATGAATCCCCACAGCACTTAATTTCAAATGTTCATATTTTACTTTAGGTTAGTATCAGTAAGAAAATCTGTGAGTTCATTTCCTTTTCATTTACTCTCTCTATTCCCCTACACCATTCATTGATAGTGGTATATTTTCAGACTATATAGGGATTATGTGCTATTTAACTGCCTTATAACCATCATTTAATTTAAGTATAGTTTATACTTAATTTTGCTACAAATTCTCATATGCAGGTTTACTCAGTTATTTTATTTTTTTTTGCAGGAAACTTGCTCTCATGGAAGGGCTTATTAAAATCAATATTCCCTATTCATAACAGCTTGTAACTTATTGATTTAAAGTCAGTTTGGTTGTAAATAAAATCTTTAGCTCACATTTTCTTTCCTTGAGTCTCATAAATATATTATTCTATTGTTTTCTGGCATGTTAAGGTTGAAAAATCTGAGAGGAATCTTAGATTTTTACATATATGGTATTTTGCCTATAAGGGGAAAAACTGCCTATTTTTGAAGTCCAGGTGGCTTTATCAGTATATGTCTTGTTTTGTCTCTTCTGGGTCAATTTTCTCAAGTACTCTACCATTTTTTTTTTTAAAGATTTTATTGATTCATTCATAAGAGACACAGAGAAAAAGGCAGAAACTGGGAGAGGAAGAAGCGGGCTCCCTGTGGGGACCCTGATCCAGAACTTGATCCCAGAACCCCGGGATCTTGACCTGAGCCAAAGGCAGAGGCTCAACCACTGAACCACTCAGGTGCCCCAGCAGTCTGCCATTTGAATGCATTGTTTCAAGTTTTCTTTTATTTCAGAAAAAAAAAAAAAAAAAAACAATGTTTCTTAAATTCTTGTTTTTGGTGTTTGTTACATCCCATGCTTTGCTTTTATTTACCTTTGTCTCTCAATATCTTTTAAGTACTTTGTATCTATTTATTCTCTTCTTTTTGATTAAAACAATTTCCTCCTTTCCATCTCCTACTTCTCTTAAGAGGAGGTATAAAACTCCTAATTTAAGTTCTATTTCTGAAATGGTTTCTTTTTTTCTTCTAATTATTTCTTAAATTATTTGAGGTCTTTTGCAATTTCTTCTCCAATCACATCATGAGGTTTTCTTTTAATCCCAAAGTTTGATTTCTATAATTTTTTCTTAAAGTTTCTATGGTTTGTTTTGAAATACCAAGTCAGTTTTTTTTTTTTTTTAAATTTTGGATGCCTTATTTACTATAGGAAAGTTACTATGCTCTCACTTTTATTTCATTTATATTTGCATGAGCTTTACTACAGTCCTTTTCTATTGCTTATGTACAAATGGAATTAGTTTTTCTTCCTGTTCTAAGAAGAGATACATCAAGATAACATTTCTAACTTTATGGCTTTAGAACTTCTATTTCTTTTATAGACATTTAAAAAATATATATAGCCATGCATTTTTGAAATCTGTTGGGTCTCATTTTCTTTCCCAATTCTATCTGAATCTTTTCAATTTGATTATATATCCTGTAGTTTCTCTGAATGTATGATTGTTCTGGAAAGGACATCTGGATAGTGGGTTGCAAGGGTCTATAAGCCCCAGCATTTTCTACCACAGGCTTTAGTCAGTGTCCTTCTATATGCCTTGGAATTGGAATGTACACAACCCCTACTCAGCTTTGGCTGCTGTGTGCTGATTAGCTGCACAAGTTTTTAAGTAATATCATCAATTGTAGGTGATACAAATATTCTCATGCTCTCAGCTCTATCTATATTCTTTTGCCAACTCCCTGCTTTCATTCTAATAGCTGCTGGTACCATGTGAGTCTTAATTAATTAATTAATATTTTTATTGATTTTGTGTTATGTATATATGCTTTATAGTAGCTTTATTGATATAATCCATTTATCACAAAATTCACATTTTATTTTTTTTTAAGATTTTTTAAAAAGATTTTATTTATTTGAGAGAGAGTGCACAAACAGGGAAGGCGCAGAGGGAGAGGGAGAAACAAATTCTCCCCTGAGCAGGGAGCCTGATGTGGGGCTTGATCCCAGGATGCTGGGATCATGACCTGAGCCAAAGGAAGGTGCATAACTGACTGAGCCACCCAGGCAATCCACTCAATTTGAGCCACCCAGGCACTCCACTCAATTCACATTTTAAAATGTACATTTCAGTAGTTTTTAATGTATTCATGGAATTGCACATCTACAATGATCTAATATTAGGAAATTGTCATCACTTCAAAAAGAGACCCATTAGCAGTCACTTCACATTACATCTAACTGCTAGGCCTTGGCAACCACAAATCTCTCTGATCCATAGATTTGCCTATTCTGGATATTTCACAAAAAGGGAATCATAAAACACGTGTGTGTGTTTGTATCTGGCATCTTTCACTTAGCATACTGTTTTGAAGGCTCATCCATATGTACTATTTTTATATTGCTGAATAATATCCCATCATGTGAATGTATAATATTTTGTTTATCCATTCATCAGATGATGAACATTTGGTTGTTTTATCCAGATCAAATTCTCCTTAGAGAATTTTATTGCTTCTATATATTTATATTTATACTGTAGCAAATTATTAGCCACCCCATCAAATTTTATTTCACCTAAAGGAAGACTATTTAAAATATGCAAATTAAGAGAAAAAATATAAGTAAAAATGAAAAAGTAAAATTTGTATATATTTCAAAAAGTTATAGTCTAGAAACTATAGATGGTTATAAGACTCTAGTTTGAATGGGCTATATTATGAAGTTGTGAGTGTTCTGTTAATAGAAATCTTCATTCAGTTATTGGATGACAAGCTAATAGACATATCATAAAAGGAAGTTTCCTTCATTATTCTGGAAGTCAGTCAAAATGATCATCAAGATCACATCCAGTTCTCTCTTTGTATGACATTATGCATACCAGAAATTATGGAAAAGTTTTAAGTAATCAATCAAATTTTAAGTTGTCAGTTTCAATGTGGAATTAAATTTTTTGATTGGGGCTATCTATTCATGTAGAATGTATAGGCATTTTATTATCTCACAAAGTAATCATTCCCCCCAAAATCTGAGCTCTTTTGCAAAAGTTCACATTAAAAATAACATGCCTTTGTAGTAAAATTAAGGACAGGCAAGGCCACTCAAAATCGGTAAAACTTTATAATTAGAACATAAAAACAAGTAATGATGTTCCTTATACAGCTGCAGTGAAAAGATGTATGAAATTCCTAATAAGTATGAATATTACAGTACATTATAGGACTTTGGTTACAAAAAGAAAGTAAAAAGTTACCTCTGAAAGGAAGAATAGGAAAAGTTTGAGTTAGGTTGCTCTGTTATAAAAACAGAAATAAAAATTACAAGATGTATTCGTTTCCTGAGGATGCCATAACAGATTACCACAAACTGAGTGGCTTAAAACAACAAACATTTATTCTCTCACAATTCTGGAGGTCATAAATCTAAGTCAAGGTATCAGCAAGGCAAAGCTCCCTCCCAGGAAGCTGTAGGGGGATTTTCTGTTCCTTGCTTCTTTCTTCTTGTTGCAGCATTCCAGCCTCTGACTTTACTTTCATACGGGCTTATCCTCTGCTCTCTTCTGTCTCAAATCTCACTATGCCTTCATCTTATAAGGATATTTGTCATTGGAGTTAGGGACCATCCAGGCTGATATCTTTATCTCATAATTTTTTTTTTTTTCCTTTTCAGAGAGAGAGAGTGGGCAGGCACATGAGCACCTGTGCGCAAGTCCCTCTGCAGGAGAAGGGGCAGAAGCAAAAGGAGAGGAGAGAGAGAACCTTAAGCAGACTCCTTGCTGAATATGGAGCCCAATGCAGGGCTGATCTCACAACCCTGAGATCATGACCTGAGACAAAATCAAAAGGTGGATGTTTAACCAACTGAGCCACCCAGTCTCCCCTCAAAATTCTTAATTACATTTGCAAAGACCCTTTTCCAAATAAGCAATATTCACAGTTTCCAAGAAATAGCAGACGCTACCATTTCACCTAATACATGAGTATCACAGCATAGTATATAATAATTATTTTTCAAGTCACAAGAGTTGTCCAACGTGATCCAATAGGTTGATTGTGGCTTCAGTGGGTACCATATAAAATAACATATTCTTTCATGGTTTGCTGCATTCAGCAGTTACTTGGCACAAAGCACTGAAGTGCTAGGGAATATCGTGTATGAATCAATGCAATTTTCACATTACATTAACATTATTCTCCTGTTTAGCAATTGCATAAGACTAATCCACTTTACAGAAAATACACATTGTAGCAGAAAGACTCTTTCAGAACAAGCCATAACTCAAATATAAATTAGCTGAAAATTCTTATCTGGTTCTAAAACTGTAAGTTGCTGTCAGTTTTGGAATTTTCAGAAAAGCAAAATTATGTTTCACTTATTGAGAAAAACTAATGGAATGGCATTTTTCAAGTCATTTAACTGGAATTTAAACTGAGTATGTACAGCAGGGTAAAAATGAAATCATATGTACTAAAATTAAAAGTATAGGGGCACCTACGTGGCCCACTAGGTTAAACATCTGTCTTTGGCTCAGGTCATGGTCTTGAGGTACTGAGATCCAGCCGTACATTGGGCTCTCTGCTCAACAGGGGTCTGCTTCTCCTTCTCTCTCTTCCTCTGCCCCCTACTCATGCTCTCTGTCTTTCAAATTACAGAAATAAATAAATAAGTGAATTTTAAGAATTGTTAAAATAAAAATTACAAATATAAAATAAAAGCTTATTCCTAAAGAAAATATTTTTTGGAACCATTTGAACAGAAATATAAACACAAATATGCTGAGAATGGTTTACTTAAATATATGTATGTCATAAATATATATTGTAATATATATATATACTATAAGTACATATAAAATACAAGTAAAAAAATAGTATAATGAAATACTAAAATTTAAACTTTTTTGGCTTTTTTTTTTTCCCCTTAGCTGATTTTTGTCAACTATGGAACATGCTGAATTGTACTATTTCCATTAATACTTTTGTTGACTCAGGCTGAAATAGAATAGAATCTACTGTTTATCTTTGGGGACTAAGAAGGAAATCCTTTCATATTTTATTTCTGTCGGGTATTATTTTAAAGAGAATATAAAATACCTTACAAGTTACAAATTATATTTAGAAGAGTCTCTGAAGGATTTGATTACCTTATTGAAACCCTGCACTGGTTTCAGTGAAATCATCTTGAAATACACAAATACTTGACAGAGTGTTTCTTATATTGCAGTAAAAATAAAGATATTTTGAGACATGACCATAATAGAGTGACATTACCTGATATTTGCTTCAACATACTGACAGCAAAAAACCCCAAAAAACAAAAACAACTTTTTTCCTTAATTGATACCTTTTAACATACATAATTTCTCTTAGTTGCACAATTGTGCTAAATAATGCTCCATGATTATGAAAATGAAGACATTTCTAGCACAGTGGGGCACCTGGCTGGTTTGTTTGGTAGAGCATGAGACTTTTCATCTGGGGGTCATGAGTTCAAGCCTCATGTTGGATGTAGAGCTTACTTAAAAAAAAAAAAAGACATTTTTAGCACAAGAAAGATATAAACTTTGGATTCACAAAAGGATGTATGCTTTGCACATGTAGTGTAAATGTTCCCCTGCAGAATTAAATTGGACTCACTTTTGAGAAAGACTATCAGTATTTATTTAATATTTGTAATATTTTTAATGACTTATTTCATTATTCTTAAGACTATGAACTTTCAAATGCATACTCTATATTCCAAAGAAGTGAGAAAATATTGCAGGTAGGCCTCACTCTCTATCCGTTTTGATCCCTGAATCATAAATCCTTAATTACATAATTTATCAATTTACTTGTTCATTTGGTAAATTCTAAAGAGTATCATAATAGTTGTTTAAGACTCTCTACAATATATGTCTTCAGGAGTTTCTTGATTATTGTATTTCAAGTTAATTCAACAAATCCTATAGTTATTGAGCACTTAGTGTTCTATGTGATGCTCTTTTAGTAACTGTGCAGCCAAGATGAATGGGGTATGGTTTCCACTGATACTGCCTTTAGAGCAGTGCAAAAGAACTTTGCAAGTCAGAGGGCCTTGAATAAAAATAATTAAACTTACTTAAAAAACATTCTGCTCAGCACAACCCATAGTCTTCATCATTTGCTCTGGTGATTAACCACCATTCAGATTCCAGGAAAAGCTTCACTATATATCTTAGCACTTGTTCTTGAAGCAGAAAGTGACTGTATCCAAATGTTTTGAAGATTTGTGGGCTCCACCATTTCCACTGTTTAAAGACTGACATACTTTTTCATAGCACAGAGGAATTGTAAGGAGTAAAAGCACTTAGAAACAGTACTTTTCATTTTGTTCAGCTAACATAAATGTCTTAGATTCTTACATAGTGAAGTACTATTTTCCAGGAGTTTGAGTGTCCACTTTCTTGCATCTCTTTGTTCTCCAATTTGTAATCCTTAAGGTCCTCAGAAATAAGTAGTGCTTTGTTTTAGTTTTGTTTTTTAAGCAGGCTCTTTCTGGTATAAGTCTCTTTTGGTATTGATTTTTTTTTTCCTTAGAATGTAGTAATAGTTTGGATCTACATTTTCAGTTCTTTTTAATCTAAAAGGTTTTTATGATTAACTTAAATGATGTAGATTATTGCTTCTGTTTCCGTTCATTTCATTTCCTTCTTGGAAACACCTTCCATGTTCCCTATCTCTTTTCTTTGCTCCAGGCCACCGGAGATGAAAATTCTTGTGTGATTTTCTCTCTACTTAATTTTCAATTGCTCATGGGATATACTTTCTTTTTCTTTGGCTATGTATGCTTGCTATCTAACCACAGGGATTGATTTTGACTTCTTAAGACTTTATACAATGTTTTCCCTGAGTCAGAACATATATTCCATTTTATACTCTCCCACTTCCCACTGGTGTACAGTTCTCCCATAATCTGTCATTTCACTTTGCATGGTTTCAGTTACCTGAGGTTAAACTTGGTCCAAGAGCAGATGATTCTCCTCCTGACATATCACTGGAGGGTCCATAGTAGCTTAACGCCATGTCATAATGCCCACGTCACTTACCTTACTTTATCTCATTGTGTAGGCATTTTATCATCTCACTTCATCACAAACGGGATGAGTATAGTGCAATAAGATATTGAGAAAGAGGGACCATATTCACAAAACTTGAATGACTTTATATTGTTATAATTGTCCTTTTTTGTTATTGTTGATAATCTCTTACTGCATCTAACCTGTATATTAAACTTGTCATGAGTATGTATGTATAGGAAAAAACATAATATATGTAGGGTTCAGTGCTATCTGGTGTTTCAGGCATCCGCTGGGGGTCTTGGAACTTATGCCCTATGGATAAGGGGAACTACTGCATTTTTTAACTGGGTACTTCCCTCTCACTCTCATTTCCTAAAAGGAAATCAAACTGTTTTTACAGTGGTTTAAACATGCTTCAATATACATTCTGAATAGACTTTAAAGTATATATATCAAAAATAATGATAAAATAATGAGAGAATCTTCCAACAAAATGAGGGTGTCAAATATATCTTATGGTTTAATTTTAGTAACACTAGTCAGATGTTTCCTAAGGCCCTCTCTCTCTCTCTTTCTCTCTCTACTGTTTGTTACCTTATGTATTGGACTTTAAAAAATGTTAGATATTGTTCTATTTATCTCCTTCATTTAGCATTACTGAGGCTAGAGAGATTAAGATACTTCCCTCTATCTTACAGGTAGTTAGTAGAGGATATGGAACTTCTGTTCCCTGTTCAAGGACTTCTGTCCTAAAACATATTATCTCATCCTGGGTGAAAAATGTTTGGCAGGTATCATTTTTAAAGTCATTGCTTTCCCTTGGTTTCCAATTATTTTAGCATATCTCCTAAGGAAACTGGGTAGAGTATTCACAGCAAGGCAGTAGCAAATATCTGTGGTCCTCATTTAGCTGGATGTCATAGAACTGGACTTACATTGGCAAATATTTAATCATCTGTCAGCCTCTTGTTGGTGACTTTGAGCTAATCAATATCCAATCATGCATTTATGCCATCTGTATTCCGTTCAGCTTCAACCATGGACCTGATTCTATTTAGATTGGCTTTGAATCTATTCTACTCTGCAGTCCTGTTATCACTATTGTGTATTTCTTATTACTGTAGTTTTTGAATTCGCCATGTGTTCCTTTCAGGCTCTTTCCTTCAATGCTGATTCGAGATGCCTTTAAAAATAATAATAATGACTGATCATACCCCATAGCAAAATCCTAGTTCCAGAGATGTAAATCACCAATTAAGATTTGGGATTACAGAATTGAAAAGACCTATACAAATCTTCTAATCCAGGGCTATAGAGATATAATCAAACTCTGGGTATCCCTGAGATTCTTTAAGGAATACTGAGAGGTCAAAACTAATTCCTTAATAATTTTAAGGTGTTATTTCTTTTTTACTTACACTATTATATGAGTATTCAGTTGGGTCTTTTCAGAGACTAGCTTACTGAATGCCAAAGATGTATTCAGCTGCCTTCTATTAAGCTAATAAAGAGATTTACAAAAATGCATAATTATGTTATGCTTTTCGGTATTTTTTGTTATAGAAAGTATAATTTTGTTTTGTTCATAGAAACATTTTTGTATTAACGTAATGAGTTTATTTTTGTTATTTTAAAATGAATTCATAAACACATTTAATTTTTTTCATGCAAAAGTTATCACCCACTTTAAGCCCTGAGTTTGATTTCTGACTTTAACATTTGCAAGTTGTACAATTACGCAAGTTAATTAACCATGCTAAGTCTTCTTAAAAAAAAAAATTACTTATTTATTCGTGAGAGACAGAGAGAGAGAGAGAGAGAGGGAGAAACATAGGCAGAGGGAGAAGCAGGCTCCCCACAGAGAGCCCCATGCGGGACTCGACCCCAAAACCCGGGATCGCGATGTAGGCAGGTGCCCAACCGCTGGGCCACCCAGGCATCTCTGAGTCTTCTGTCTTTAAATAGGGTACTAAAATAGGTTCAACTAAACATGAAATAAATGCTATTTATTATTAATAAGTAAGATTCAGAATATTTATGTTGACTTTTTCTTTAGAAGTTATGAAAACATTTTGTAAATGATAAAGTTTTGTAAGAATATTTTAGCTTATTATCATTAGCATTCAAGTGGATTGAGCCCCAAACTCAATCCAATGACATAATTTCCAGAATCCAAGTTCCCAGTGCCATATTAAATTGCCCACTCCTTATGTACTTAGAAATAATACTGCTTTGTCTCTGGCTCTCCATTTTCTACATTTGGATCTAGAGTTATGAAAAACTATATGTCTATCAGCACTCTAAAAATAATAATATTTTTAATATGGAAGATCTGCTTATTGCAGAAAGGTTCACATTAGCAAAGTAATGAAATATTTGTTCTTTGCATGAAATATTTAAGACAATTCTCCATATTTCTATAAAGATTTCCCTTTTTAATGTTCTTTCAAGACTTCAGATCATAAAATCTCAATTAGGTGTGATTTTCTTTAATGACTATAACCTCTCTGAATCTGTCTTTAAAGACAGGGGTGTATCCTGGGGTATCAACCTGTAGCAACTAATTGCAGTTAAAGTGATTAGAAGATGTGCTCTATTTAAGATCAGGAATCCTGAATAGATAATTCAAGAGAATTCTTCTTAATAAAGAGAAGATAAAATGTAGAAAAATATATTACACTTTCAGTTGGTGAAGCTCTTTTTCTTGGATATATCTGCTGTATCACAGTTATTATGTACATATGGCAAAAGGTTTAGGTTTTAACTAAAAAGTAAATAAATTAAATTTAAGAATGACTAACAATTTTGTGGTTTCACAAACTTTGAATAAGAGGTTCATATAAAGATACTATGTGCTTTTAATTTCTCACCAAATAAAAATGTGTCCTTTATTATATTTCTCACATTGGTAAACAGTAGAGATGATCTGTGCTCACACTGTTTTTTCTATTACATTTTGTATGGTGACATGCTTTTGCCCAGTGGCTGTTAGGAACAGTTCAAATCTTAGATGGTCAGGTGGCAAATTGGTTGACATTATATTTAAATCCTCAATCATATCACTAATTCTCCACTACTTTAACGAATTGGCAGCCTTAAGCACACATTATCCACAGAAATTTAAGGAAAGCAAATGCATTTGAAGTGAATCTGTGAATTTTAACTGTTCTATGATGTGGATATACAGAGAAAAATAAGTGCTTTATTTTTGTTATATCTAATCTGCGAACATTTCTCTTGAATCCTAAGGTTTGAACTGTGTGTGTGTGTGTGTGTGTGTGTGTGTGTGGTAGAAGGGAAGGGGAGTGACTACCCAAATTATTCTGTTAAGATCAATCCTGTTATTGATTGTTTAGAGTTTGTTTATTTTGTGATAAAACTTTTCAGTTTCTCAAATTGTCTCCTCACCCCTTAAACCACTGTCATCCTATATGAATTTGATGTTTTTATGTTTTTGTAAATTTGAGGATAAAGGGACTTTGTTTTTGTCTTTGGATGTGGAAAAGGACCTACTGGTATCCAGGGCAATGACTCTTCTATTTGCTCAGGACTTTTCCTGCAGTTGAATGTGTAATCTATTCTTTTGGTTTGGGTACTGAGGACTTCTCAGCCACCTCCCATTCCTGACTCACCTTTTTTCTCAGCACTATTGACTCTAACCGCTGCTATCAGTAGTTTGACAGATGCCATCTCACCACATCATGACAGGATGCCATGATGGGTTCTCTGGCTCTCAATTTACTTCCAACCCCTACAAGAAGTTAAAGGAGCCTGATAAAACTAAAATTCAAAGTTTTTCTCTCCTTGATAACACTTTTCTCTAGATTATTTATGAAATGCTCTGAAAATCCCTTCCTGTCAGTGGTTGAAATAGGTCATTGGGGGAGAAATTCCTCCTGTCATTGCTCTTTTCAGCAAAACATTTTGTTTTCTTTCTATAATTTTTGCAGCATGACAATGGAGTGACCTTTTTACTTTTACTTTTTCTAAGTCATAGTCCCCTTCTTTCTGAATTGAGCTATGACTTAACTAACAGTGGACATAGAAGGAGAAATTTTTAAGAATTACTCTGAAGGCCTGTTTTTCGTGTATTACATCAAAACTAAAAAAAAATCTGATACATTATCTTTTCAGATGGACATTAAGGAGGGCACTTGATGTAATGAGTACTGGGTGTGGTATGCAACTGATGAATCACTAAACTCTACCTCTGAAACTAATAATAAACTTATGTTAATTGAATTTAAATAAAATAAAATATTTAAATATTTAAATAAGATAGTACCCAAACTTGCAAATTCAATGTGTATGAATTAATGCATGTTAGAAAAAAAACACACACACACACACACACACACATAGCAAAGACAAAACAGTAATGTTCCAAGATATTCAACCTCTGGATGGTGACATAATGAGTCACTGTATTTATGCTATGCACTTTTCTTTATTTCCCATATTTTCCATTACTTTTATGATCAGAAAAAAAAAGTACTTAATGTCCCTTCATTCTGAGAAATACCACAAAATAACTTTTCCCGGACATCACCCCTCAACCTCTACCAAATAACATAGAATAGAAAATGGAACAAAGGAGAGGTAGGATTATTTGATCATAGTTGAGAACTTCTATAGGATAAAACTGTAACTTAGAGATGTAATTCATGAGCACTGCTGTAAGTGAAATTTTAAATGAAAAACATGTGATTTTCTTTCTTTCCCCAACTTAATAACATCTGGTTGAAGTACAACACCAGTTAGCTTGCCTGTTGTAATAGAGAAATTGTTTATGTAAAGAAGACACAAGAAACTTATTTAAGTGTACAAAAAAAGGATAAACTTTAATCAGAACAAAAGAGGTTTTTCAAAAGGCAGCATCTTTCTAAAATCCCTTTTTAATCTCTAAAATAAAAGGGATGGGCAAATGATCTCTGAGGTCCCTTACTACCACAGTGTTCTCTGATAGCATGAAATCCAACTCCCTAATGAAGGATAATGCTGCACTGAATCAGGCCAAAGAGATTTACTGATAGGAAATATGAAAAAACCCCATTAATCAGAGCAAAGGAGCCTAGGACTGGCTTATGACTTTTTTTTTTTCAGAATAACAAAAACAAATAAAGTAGACTGCATCTGAGTTTAAATAATGATATTAAAATAACATCAACATGTGAAACCAAAATTTTCAGTATTTCAATTTTAACATTAGATTAATTGTACATCAAGAAAATATATAATTTTGATTATACTTATGGTGTTACTTTGTAAATATAATTAGTGCTAGAAGCAAAATATTTTATTTTATTTTATTTTATATTATTTTTGAATCTCTTATGACGTTCATTAGGGTCAACCAGATGGGGCTTAATAACATTAATTAATTGCAGTGACACTTCATTTAAGAGGAAACTCCTTTTCTGGCTGACTCACCTGTCTAAAACCCCAGAAAAATGTGGAAGATTACTCCAAAGCTGCTTAAAATCCATGTCACACTAAAATAAAAGCTTAAAATCAAACTGAAATGATAGAAACATGAAAAGAGATGGCAGGCTGATAGGGAGGGGAGAGGTAACTATGAAAAACAAACACAAGACCAAAATGCTTAGTGATTTAAGGTCATTTAATTCAAGAAAATCATTTTTATATACCTGCCTTAATGCTAAATAAGGCATCTTCATAGTAACCCTATGATACTTGAGGCTCATAATGCTGCTAATTATTTTTTTAAAAGGTGAAAATTATAATATTTGTATGAAGTTTTCATTAAAGATTGTTAAATAAAACTTTGGCTCAAAATGGACATATTTCAATTGAAGAATACACTTTTTATTTTTTTAAAAGATTTTATTTATTTGTTTGAGAGTGAAAGAATGAGTGACAGAAAGAGAGAGAGAAAGAGAGAGAGCACTAGCCAGGGAAGAGACAGAGGGAAAAGCAGACTCTCCACAGAGCAGAGAGCCCACATGGGGCTGGATCCCAGGATCCTGGGATCATGACCTGACCCAAAGGCAGCCGCTTAACTGAATGAGCCACCAGGGCCCCCAAAGAATACACTTTAAAAATGAGTTTATTTCATTGTAACAAATTCTAAATACAGCTAATATTTTTTGAAGTATCTTCCCTTTATTCTTCTTTTAGTGGAACCATCAATTATTTTCCATAGTGTCAGATAATGTTGGACTGAAATTATGCTTTTATATTTTAAACTCTTTATTTTATTTATTTATTTATTTATTTGTTTGGTAGCAGAAGATGTTAAGATTCTGAGACTATTCCTTTGGGTGGTGTTTGTATTGTGATCTACAAGATCATTTTTGTTTTGGTTTGGTTTTAAAGATTTTATTTATTTATTTGACAAAGAAAGAGAGCGTGCACAAATGGGGGGAGCAGCAGGCCCCAGGATCATGACCTGAGCTAAGGCAGACACTGAATGGACAGAGACACACCCAGGTGCCCCTACAAGATCATTTTTGAAACTCTGTTATTTATATCTCCTTTCTAAGCCAGTGCTACTATAGGTGTGTAATCCAAAAGTGATAGATGTAGGAGAAGTAATGACTATAGTTGACTGTAATTAATGTACATTTTGTGTATATCCCAAATGAGAAAAAAAAAACATACTATGTAAGCAGTAAAGGGTTCTCTTTAATCCTCTTTCCCTCTTAGGTGGAGATGTGTTAGGAATAGGGCTAGGGGCTGTGAAGCAGGCAACATAGAAAGTCGCATGGAGATGAATAACAGATCCAGAGATCATTTCTTTGAGTCTTGCAGACATTTAAAGCAGGTACAGACAATAGTAAATGATAGCTAGATAAAGCCTAGGAGCCAAGCAATAGAGCTCACCATGGGCAGTGGAACCAACAGAATTGAGTAATGAGCAAGTTACAGAGAAAGTAAATGGAGAAAATATCTGGGAAATGTCTAAAATAGCATGTAGACACAAAAAAATGTTTTCGTGAAATGTTTTCATGATGTTTATCACTATCAAGTGATAGTTGGTCTGTTTGTATTAAATATGTATAAAGGGACTGGGGTGGAGTGAAAAGTTTCTTCTGAGACCTGTACTTCTGAGTACAGGACACATTTGAATGAAAAGTTATGGAATATAAGTTTTAAGACTTTTACTTTGTGCACACTTTTGCAATACCTGTGAAAATGATTCCAATATGTAATATAGTTGTATAATATAACATTCCCTGGTGTTATCAATAAACATATATTAATGATGTCTTCAAATAACTCTTTCCTGGGTATTATTACTGTAAGGCAGTTTATCACATTAAAATTAAAAAGAAAAATCCTAATTATTGCAATAAAGGCCCGTCTAATATTGGTTGTGTTAATTATAAGTACCATTTCTTTATAATCTGGCAAATTCAGTAATATGTCTAAAAAGAGACGTATTTTAATTTAAATTACAAATTACTTTTAATTAAAGGATTTGCATCCCTTTATATAGAATAATGATTTTCTTCATTTTTAACAACATGTATAAGTTTCTATCAATTTTTCAACTTAAACTCCCAAACCTAAACTGTATAGGCTGTACTACAGTCACAATAGTAATAAATTAGCTCTTGCTGGAGCCAGTTCAAATTTTTCCTCTAATATCACCTTTACCTAGGAATCAGCCATTGCACAGTCCTTTTAATTCATCTATTTTTAATTCTTTGAATAACTAGACTGTAAACCCTATGAAGGCAAGGACCATGTTTGAAAATTTACCGCATAGCACAGTGTTTGGTATATATTAGATATTCATTATATGCCTACCAGTGACTAAAAGAATGAATGAATTAATGGACTTTCCCCTTCTTTCCCAATTCATTTGGCTGAAACTTGTATAATCTCCCTACTCATTGCCAATTCTACTTCTGAGTGGTTCCTGAAAGATAATGTAAATTAAGATATAATGTCTGCCCATCTTTCCATTTGCACTCCAACGTAGGGTTTCCTGTCTTATTTCCATTCAGATGATGTAGCTTTCTGCTGCTCTTTTTTTTTTTTCCTTATGTTTTGTTTTGTTTTAAAGATTTTATTTATTTATTCATGACAGACACAGAGAAAGAGGTAGAGACGTAGGCAGAGGGAGAAGCAGGCTTCCTGTGGGGAGCCTGATGCAGGACTCAATCCCAGGACCCCGGGATCATGACCTGAGCCAAAGTCAGATGCTCAACCACTGAGCCACCCAGGTGGCCCTATTCTCTTCATGTTGAACTTTGGCATTAGGTCCACAGCCCTGCTGTTTCTCCCTCGTTATTTCCTCACACAACAGAGTAAGTGACTCCTTTTTTTATTTTTTAATTTTTTAACCAGAGGTTAGAGATCTTTGTCAGTGACTATAAGTTGAATAACTACTATAAGTTGAGTAAGTAGTACTACTCAACTACGTGAGTACTGCCAATTGAGGAACTATCTAACATCAGTTGAGTAGATAACTTACATTGTGGCTTAGAAATCTCCCTTAGTTGTTCAAAGAACGTTTTTCTGGTGGGCCTGTTTATGCCATAGCAGAATATGAAATGCAACCTCATTTTACCAAAGCCGAGTTATCTAACTTATTCAAGAGCTTCTTGAAGAGATTGTATCAGAGACCAGAGTTTCTTTTCACAAAACATTCCCAATAACTGTCGAGGGAGCATTTGACATTCATCTCATAGTTCCTGGGGCTGCTTTTGGGGAAATTAGAGACTCCAGTACAGATTGATGCTAGTATTTCAGTTTTGGTAACCCTTATCCAGCTAGCAGTAGCTTTATGGTTATCATAAAAATTGAGGTATCCTGAGATTGAAGCATTTTTAAAGAAAAAGGCTAGTTTTTGTTTACTTTCTTACTTTTATTTACTTTCTTCAAGGACATAACCAACAGGCTCTAAAATAAACAAGATAAGCTACACAATTTTTCGAGGTCATATCTTTGTGTACATTATTTGCTCTTTCTGTCTCTGTTGTCCCTTAATTCTACCTTTTCAACTCTAGAATAAACTGAATTCTAGAATATATTCTTGTAAAGTATCTGCTTACTGCACACATTCATCTATTGCATAATATTTTGTACAGGGGATTGCTAAAAGGAGTAGGAATATAGGCATTTGATGTTAATGCTGCTGACCTGACACTCATTCGTTATCCTTTGGCATGTACCTGGCCCAATTTGAAGCCTATGATTAATATATGGGCAGCCTCTAATCCTTGTCATTGCCTTCTCTCTTGGCCTTATCTAGCCTTTTACTTTAAAGCTACACATCCTTGTCATGACATGTAATCTCTTTCTTTTTCTTACTATAAATTATTAACGTACTGTAAGAGTAGACTACTATTTTTGTGTATTTACTATGTGGGGCTGGCACCATACTGAGAACTTCAAAAGAATCTTAGCTAATATTTATTTAATGTGAACTAATTTCTGATCCTCTCTAAGGCCTTTCTTTACTTTTGCCTACATAATCACATTTAATCTTTATAAAACTCTAGAAAGCATATTTTATGAGCCCTGTTTACGTATTATGAATGACCAGAGTATAACTAACTTGGCAAAAGTTACAAAGCTTTAATAAACTGGAGTTTGGTATTTACATCTAGGTTTTTCTGAAAGCAAGAACCAGAACATTGTCTCTCAGAACTGACCATTAGTGCTACCTTCTTTATAGTACGGCAGTTATGACCAGAAGCCATCCCGGGAGGTGTTTTCTGATAGACAAAAGGATGTTGCCTTGGGACCACCTGAGCACATCTTCTCTTTCTCTCAGTAAATTTCAGGTAGCCACACTTCTGTTCACTCTGTGGCTTCCTCTAGTTCATTTTTTATGCTAAGGGATTTTCAACTCCAGGATCACAACAAATTAATTACTCATCTCAAAATTACTTTCATCTCTTTCCTTGTAACTGGAGTTACTTTACAATCTCTTTTATTCTTAGTTACAACATACATCTTTTATATATCAAAAATATTACAGTTCTCATTGTCTTGACAAAGATTCTTTGCTGACCAAACTTTAATCAGGCTGTTTCCTGAAACTTCTGTGAGCTTCCTTGTAAAACCTAATTTTTGCAAGACACTTGCTAAATCAGTCTAAGCAGAGCAGTCTGCTGCCTCTCTCTCTCAGTATCTGATCAGGTTCCTCATTCTCCATCAGGTGCTGTCTGATTACCCTCACCTGCCTTCAGCAAGAATCCGGTTAGGTCAGTTTAGCTGAATCCCCTTATCCTCAATGTTTCCCTTTAGTAATTTTCCATTCACTCACTCTTACTCAGTTCCATATTTATAAATTCCCACTTGTCTGTGTTGTGCTCAGAATTGAGCCCAATCTCTCTGCCCCACTGTAAAACCCCATTGCAGTGATGATCCTTATAACTTATTGCAATGGTCTTGAATAAAATCTGCCTTACTTATCATCTTTAATAAGTGTCATTGATTTTTACTTTCCTTAACAGCTTAATTAAATCCAGATATAGAGTACTGATGATCATTTTGATACTTAATGTGTTTCCCCTTCCTCCTTTTCCCTCCTCTTCATTGCCATTAATCCATGAAGATACTGTATTATTTGAGCACTTTCCATTTTCTCTTTTCCCAAATTCTTGACTAAGTAATCTCAGAAATCTCATAGTTCAACTCTTTTTTCTCTTTGCTTTTTGAGTATATGCTAAGAATATATGTTCTACACCTTTCTTAGAATTATTTTTTCATGTATTATCCTTTTGAAATATTTATGAAACAATTATGTCTTGTTACCTTCAATTAAAATACTGGTTTTCTAATTTTCACTTTGGTAGTAGTTTGCTCAGTTATTCACTTATACTTTGAAGGACTTCAGAGTAGGTGGGAAATTATGTAAATTAGAAAATGAAGTGTTTAACCAAAATTTTCACACTCCATTGCTCTTAATCTTAGCAGAAGAAAATAGAACATTGATTTATTTCAGGAAAACATATACTTGTTAAAATACATAATAGGATAAATTTGAATAAATAATATTTATAGAAATGAGGATGTTGACTCTGCTGTTTCAGTAGATTAACAAATTTCTGTATTTCGAAAGGTAGCAATATAACTTGACTTTTCTACAATTTGTATTTTCTTTATTCCTGTAGACTATTCTTTTTCTTTGATTTTTGACATTAATCTGAGAGGGAACAAAATATGCCACCTTAAAATATGCCATCTTGGCATATTGATTATTTTGAATTAAAAATACTTAAGAAACAGCCGTTGCAAGAAAGAGACTCTGACCTCCTTTGTTCCCCTGAAAGCAGGAAATAAATCTCTCATGTAAAGGTGTCCTCTCTATACCGGGAGAGTAAAAGGCGTTATCACCAGGAATAGGAAATATGAAGCCAAGAAGGCTATACAAACAAATTTTGTTACTTCTTTAGTTTGCTATCCCAGCCCCAAATCCCTTTGTTTATCAAATCTTGACAAATTGTTTCTTCGTCTAAAAGGTATAAAAGCTGCCTGTTTGGGGCTTTTTTTTTTTTTTTTTTTTTTTGTCTTACATTTAGGACTTCTGTGCACACGAAATTTAATTTCATTTTCTCCTGTTAATCTGTTTTATGTCAACTTCTATATTAGACCAGTTAAAGAAATTGGAAGGGAAGAGGGAAAAATTTTCCTCCTCTACAATCTCATGAATCTACTTTGCATAATATTACAAAAAGTTATTCTTATAATGACATCTTAAAACCATTTTAGTAACATTTGAAAAACACTCTTATTTGCCTTAGTTATTACTTTGAAATTTGATTTTGTTTTTAATGTTGATAATACTGCAATATATTTAAACAAAGTGTTTTCTGGATCTGTTAAACCATGACCACTTACTGTTCTCTTGTAACAATGAACCCTTTACTTCTTTGTAAGCAAAATATAAACAATGTGTTATTCTGGATCTTATCTTGTTCAATCTGCTCTCAACTCATACTCTTACTGGTGACTGTGCACTTTAATGAGTGGGTTTTTCCCTTCTTTTTCCTTTTTAGCTATCGTAAGTTTTTTGTTGATGTTGTTTTTAACGTGTAATTGTGTTTGTATTAAGGACTATATCAAAGAGGAGGAATTAGCCCTAAGTAGAAGAACTACTTAGTATGTGAGAGTGATTGGTGTCAGCTTTTTTCAATTTTTAGAACTCAGTGATTAATAAGAATTTAATAAATATTTGCAGAATGAATAAAGAAGATTAGCTTTTCCCTGAATGAGCTCAGTGTTATGGGAGAGATGAATGGCAAGACAGGCAGAGAGCAGAACCACATAAGCCTTTGTTATTTGCCTCATCCATCCTTCTAGCTTACCTCTGTGCTAGAATTTGGCCAAATGGATCTTTCTCTTTCCATTCACTGCCTTTTTGTCATAGTAGTAATAGTTTTATTTATTGCTCTACTTATTATGTGTTGCCATCCCTACTAGGATGTAATCTGTAGGTGAGCCAAGAGTTAAGATTTGAACAAATCTACCTTTTTCAGATTTTCAGCCTAGTGAATGTGAAAAGGAATGACTTAGTTAAAATGTATTGGTGAATGACTTAGCTCCTGCATGGATCCATTTTGATTCTATTAGAAAAAGGAAAATGGAGCATTGGAAAATATTTTTCTTATCTGGTACATGTATCTGATCTGTGCACCTACCTTGCCATTAAACTCACATCGGTCATCAACTTTGCATTGTGGTTTCAATGACAGTTGCTTTCAATAAAATTAGGGTATTTGTTTTCCAAGATAATATTTAACTAAATATGTGATGCTACTAGCATTTACAACTGCCACTCTGGTACTGCTGAAACTTAGTTGCCTAGAAACCATTTGAACCTCAGAAATCTTGTTTGGGTAATTTTGCACAGAAGTCTGGACTCTTATTACACTTCCCAGAAATTTAAGAATTCCTAAACTGAGGGATCCTAACTTTTTCATCTTCTTTGAAATTTTGGTAGGAGATAGTATGATAAAGGGACTTAGTTTAATTTTCACTGGAGTATCATAGTTGAGAGAAACAATTAACTGAGGTTGGTGATTAACTAGGGTTTCTCCAAAGATTGAAGATTGTCTTTATTAGTTGCAACATCTGCTAGTTGTATAGGGTGCCCAGCAGAAATGCGGAAATGAGAATAATGGGTGGCGAATAGTAAAGGCAAATGAAAATTTCATATTGTCCAAATGACAGTGCTTTATAAGCTTATACAGGACACAGTAGGTGGCTTTTGAAAGATTTCAGCCTTAGAAACACACAGAAAAGCGGACACCTGTGATCACCCTATCCTTGACTGGGCTGTGTAACTCAGGAGAGTCTGGCCTGGCTTCTTCCCAGTTTCAGTGTTACCTACAGAGTTAAATTCTCATAATCCCTTCCTGGGGCTTTGTAATTGCTTACACTTTGATCTACATGGTAAAGTGCTGACCTTTGATTTTCCTGTCTCTAGTCACTCCCCATGTTAATCTTCTCCAAAATTACTTTTTTAAAAAAGGCAGCATACATTCCCTATTAACTAACAAAGAAAAATCAGAATTCCATACTAGCAAAATGCCAATTCCAATCCGGTGATCTTTAGCCTTTCTTCAGTTTCTTGCCCTTTGTCTTATCCTTTGTCTTCTCCCCTGTAAACATGCTATTTATACATTTTTCAGTGATTTACAAACATAGTAAATCTTTTTTATTAGGTTGTGCCTTTTGCCATGCTATTTTTCTTTTTGGAGTCACTTCCCCTCTCTTCACTTGGCAAACTGTGCTTTTGAGTGTCATCTTAAATGCCATAGCTACTGTAAGGCTGTTCTCACTCTTGTACACAGGTAGATATTCCAAAGCATTAAATTTATACCTCTGTCATAGTAAGCATCACTTATATTCCAAGTCATCTGTTTATATGCCAGTCTTCACCCCTGTCTGAGAACTCTCAAAAATTTTCACTAGGAACTACTTTATCTTTGTAAACCTGGCTTATTTGGTGATTTTCATCTAACTTTTGTTGAATGAATAAATTATCTTGAGAGGCCAGTCCCTCATAAAATAAAGAGCCTAGCCTTATTGGAAGTCTGCTTTCAGAAACAATGGTCTAGAGTATTCAAACCAAATTAAATAGTGAAGTATTAATATTCAAAAAAAAATCTTATGGCAATCACAGGAAGAACACAATCCTAGAAATAGGAGTGCAAAAACAGGTTTGAAACAATTACCTATTGGTTTCGGGGTTTTATACCATTTTAGGTGGAAACATTAAATGACACTTCTAAGAGTGTACTGAATATCCTAGTAAGGTGATAGTAACTCACCAAGGCTTCAGTTTCTACAGAAGTAATAGATACTAATAGATTTTCCAGAATCAGTATCTAGATTTTCGAGAATTGACAAGTTTCAAAGTGAGTGTGATTAATTGGTTACCTAGGGAGATTCTATAGATCACTAAATGCAGAGGACTGAAATCAGAAATCTAAGTACCAGTAATATTTTTGAAATAGTCAAAAGAAAGCTATTTCCTATACAGATTTATATCTGTAGAGTGGATCGATAGATTTATTTATTTATTTATTTATTTATTTATTTATTTATTATTTATTTATTTATTTATTTACATTTATTTCCTACTATTTACCTGGTTGTGCTTGGAATGATGTTGAAAAGAACATTTGCGTATGACACTCTAGCCTCATATTAAATTAAGGCATTGTTACATTCATCATCATTTGAAACTTGCCTTGATCTTCTGAGACCCAATACATGCTATGTTTTTCATGCTTGAGTTATACTGGTAACTTAAGCCATTTCCTGACTTAATCTAAAGCAAAATAACAAAGAATTGAAAAAATTCTCAGGTTCTAATTCACATATCAAGGGTTATTAGCAGATTTTGCCCAGGAATGATTCTGAAAAGCCCATCCCAAATTTAAATTCTAATGCTAAATTTTAATATTTCAGGATATTAAGTTGTGCTTTCACACAATATTTTATAGCATAAATGTATACATTTACACATGATTTGTTCTAGAGCATTTTGATTTTGGTTAGCAAGTGTAGTAACATATCATTAATTCACCTCTTAATTGAGGACTAGGAAAACCTTAAAATAAGTTTCTCTGTGGTGATTCTATTCAATTAATGAAATTCTAGAATATGAACTTTGAGAGGTTATTGATTAAGTTGTGCATATATTTATTTGGATATGTCAGGATCCACAATTCAAATTAGTTTTATGGTAATAATTGTTAATAGGATGTATTTTCACAGTTGGATTTTTTTTTTTATAGAATCCCAGAAGATTTAAAATATTCAAAATTAGTGATAGGTTTGGACTTTGTGACCCATAGCCTCCATAGAGTCTGGAAAACAAATCTATAATGAAGACTTTGGTAAAAATCTATATCAAATCTAAACACTATTATTTGTATGTAATGTAACATGAAGGGAAACAATTATATTGTTTGATTATATTGTTTGATGCAATTATATTGCATGAAATACTGCAGCACTATAGAGAAAAAACAAAAAGTTATAATAAGAGCTAATATAGTTTTATTATGCAAACAGAAAGAACAACCTTGTAACTCTGCTAAAGGCAAGTGTTTCTGTGTGTATGCAACAATTCTGCTTAGTTCTGTTGCAGTTACTTATGAGGTAACTTGTTCTTTTACACGCTTCATGGTATAATCTGTTTGGCAGCCAAAGCACCATAATATAATGTGACAGAAAATATATAGAAACATCTATTCACTTATGTATCTCTGATGCTTACTTTCAGTTGAAATCAGACCTTTGAGTTAGAAATAGAGTTGACAATTGGAGACAAGGGTAGGGCTGCTGGCTTTCAGGCTTCTGTACCTTTGGAACTCTTTTCCTTCTAATAAACTGTTTCTGCATACTTTTTTCTCTCTTCAATATTAATGCAATTTGAAAAGCGTGCTTTCATGTATGTATTCCCTAGTAAATCACATTTCCTTTTACACAAGATGCAATTTTGGAACATAGTTGGAAGGTTATGCTGTTGACTCATGAAAGTTCAATTTACTAGCTTCATAATTCTGTAATGTTCAACATGTGACTGATTAACTCGCAGAATCTGACACTGGGGCTCATAGGATAGCCTGTGGTGTGTTGTTTTCAAGAATGTCTAAATGCAGTTTTAAAGAAATGTGCTTTATTTCAGTGAATTTAATCCATGTTTTTTTTTAAAGAGATCTTTTAAGGGGATTAAAACAAATATTTTGTATTTTTGCATGAAGAATTTTGTTTTATGAAAGAGAAAGAATATTCTGTGGCATCTTTATTTTAATATAGTAATCTTAATAACTGAAGTGATAAAGATACATTTTTGCATTACCATTAATACCTGGGGCACTTTCTTATCCAATAGTGTCAACAAAAACAGCAAGTAAATCCAATGCTAATGAAATGGAAATGATGATAATCTTATCTTAAAATAGGAATAATGTAGAATATAGTGAGGAGTGGTAGTGGTTCTTTTAGTATATGCATTAGGGACACATTTCTGCTATATCATATCCCTGCTAATCATAACTTGGGGATGATAGGAAACAGAGATGAGTATTAGGAGAATCATTGTTCCATTGACTCAAGTAAAGGAAAGCTCACTACTTCACAAATTCTCAATTCTCTTGAGATGCTGACAACTCCATTAACAGAATATATACTACTGAAAATGTGTCAGATGTACTTGACTCAGAGATCTACAAAATTAATTTTGAACACCAGTAAAATCATCATCATCATCATCATCATCATCATCATTTGCATTCAAACCATTCAAATTATTTGAGAATTGGAAAATATTATAAATTGTATTGGGGGGATGGAAAAATCTCTAATCAATAGTTTTAAGCCTTCATTGGAAGTCTTCGTGTCACTTACACCCTGTTGTACTAATAAAAGGTTTATTAGTAAACCTAAAAAAAAGATTTTTATGGTGGTAAAAGAGCTAACAATATAAATTAGAAATGACACTTTTCATTTTGAGAGAGGGAATGCATAACGCTTCTTACCCCACTGCTGTTCCCTAACTTATAGCCATTAAATTTATTTAGTAACATCACTACTACATGTTCCATCTATTATGAGACAAACATGCTTTGAAGTTCTTAGGGTCTGCATCAACTACTCTCTCATGTCTGTATGTTCAGAAAACCAGGTGGAGAATAATGTGTTGAAAATATTTACTCATAATTTCATAAGTTCTATGTGTTGTGTTCTGCTTTAGGTCATTGTACTCTGAGGTAGTTAGATGACTTACAGACATTTTAGATAAAAGCTGATCAGGTTGGCCTCAATTTGCTAGTAAAGTAAACACAAGTAGTAAGAGAAACACAAAAATATGATAAATCGTATTTTGGGGGGTAGAAAAACCTATAATTAATAGTTTTAAGCCTACTGAAGATGAGCTACAAGTAAAAAAAAATATTTGATGTCTGAGGGCTAAACATTCATAAGGTTAAGGAAAAAAACTTTTCTATAAGGAAAAAAGTTTCCTTTTTCTATAAGGAAAAGACCAGCGATTGCAACAGTATTTTTTATTTATCATTTACCCAATTACAATAAACATTGGCTATTTAATGCATTTATTTATTCATTATTTTAGTATTTATTGCAAGCTAATTACGTGGCTGACTTTTACTTAGGTACCTTATGAGGTACCCACTTATCTCCCTCAATAATCTCTGAATGTAGGGGGAGAAAAGAACAAGAGTAGAAAGAATTATAATAATAGCAATATGTGGTAATTGCCATATTTATTGTTTATATGCATATATAGGAACATTTTGGATCTGTTAAATATGTAAATATATTGTAATAATAGGTTAATATTCATAATATTAAAATGCCATATACATTTTAACTTAGAAGTCATGTAACAACTCATTTTTCTCTCTGCAAAAAGGAGTCATAAAAATAAGGCCTAACTCATAGGGACGCCTGGGTGGCTCAATGGTTGAGCATCTGCCTTTGGCTCGGTTCATGATCCTGGGGTTCTGGGATTGGTCCCACCTCGGGCTCCCTGCATGGAGCCTACTTCTCCCTCTGTCTATGTCTCTGCCTGTCTTTCTATGTCTCTCATGAATGGATAAATAAAATCTTAAAAATAAAAAAGGCCTAAGTCCTAGAATTATGATGAGATTAAATGAGGTAATAAAATTTTGTATTACAGTGTCTATTCAATAAATACCAATTATCATTGAAGATTTTTTCTTTTTTTTTAAGATTTTATTTATTTATTTATTTAACAGAGAGAGAGTAGACAGCAAGGGGAGTGGCAGTCAGAAGGAGAGGGAGAAGTAAGCTCCCTGAGGAACAGGGAGCCAGATGTATGTAGGGCTCCATCCCAGGACCCTGGGATCGTGACCCGAGCCAAAAGCAGATGCTTAACCAACTGAGCCACCCAGGTGGCCCTCACTGAGGATTTCTAGTAAATTCATTTCTATCAGTATTTTCTAAATATAGTTCTCACTCCTGTCTTCTACAGATTTTAGAGTTGTATGTAAAATTTTTTGTCTATTAATCTCACATTTTCAGTTATCTTCCATCATCCCTTCAGCCACATTTTGCATGTATACACCAAAAACTGTCCTTATTTTCTTTATTGACATAATAGGTAATGAAGAGTATAAGGAAAAGAGGAAGTAATATTGGAAAATATAAAAAATAGTCCCTGTCCTCAGGAAGGCAGCATTCTGCAGTAAAAACAATATTCCCTAGAGTTTAGGAAACAGGTTTCTACTAACTAGGAGAGCAGTTTTAGGTAAGTCACATCAATATAAACCCTACTTTCTTCTTCTGTACAAATAAGAGGCAATAGACTAGATGGTATAAGAATCCTACAGTGGGTTATAAGTGTTATAAGTTATAAGTGTTATAAGAATCCTACAGTGGGTACCTGGAATGAACAAGTATATTACAAATATTTAAGGAAAATTTGCCACACAGCTGAAAGGAAGCATATTGAAATTATAGACGCAAATGAGTTTATGTTTAATCTTTCATAAAATTTCACATTTTAAAAGGAAAAAAATACAAGAGACTAAAATGGTCTTCTTTCCAAATATGAATGCATTCATTCTGCAGATGAATTATAATTTTGTAACAGCTCTGCTATCTCATCTACTCTGGGTTCAAAGCCATATTCTGGTTCTCTTTAGAGAACATGCTATTTTGGGATTTATCCCAGCTAATAATCAATGCAGGGCCCTGTGGCAAAAACTCAACACAGATGCTTAGATGGATGCTGATCTCATGATATCCGCAGAATCACTACCTCTGGTTTAGCTACTAATAAATGAATGTTTGGGTAGTTTAATACACAAGGGGTGAAAGCAAATAGAGACGATGGCCCCAAGAGATTTCAGGAACGATAAATGCTAAAAATCTGGAAATGTGGTTGTTGATGGTCTGAGATAGTGTTCCAGCACAGTAAGTCCCAGAAACTGACAGCTAGATATCAAAATGAGAAAGATCACTTCTAGATTTTTATGTAACTAGAGGAAAAAAAGCCTTTGCACAGGAACTGTAGATGTATATAAGTAGTATGTTATGAGAAAGCCATTTTCAAAGGCTGTAGGGATTTGTGGTTTTGTGATAACTATTAATGCACTTTCATGATATATTTTATGTACCAGAGAAGATGACCCTAGCTGAACATTGCTCAGGCATGAAGAATTTATAAATTCGTTAACTTCTCAGGGGATCCCTGGGTGGCTCAGTGGTTTAGTGCTTGCCTTCAGCCCAGGGCATGGCCCTGGAGACCGGGGATTGAGCCCCACATCAGGATCCCTGCATGGAGCCTGCTTCTCTCTCTGCCTGTGTCTCTGCCTATCTCTCTCTCTCTCTCTCTCTCAGAAAAGATTTTAAATAAAATCTTAAAAAAAAAAATTGTTAACTTCTCAGATTAACCTCATTGTATTACCTAATTTTTCTAACTAAATCAATTTTTTGGATGTTTGCTTGTAAGGAGCCTGGATGACAGAGACCAATTCTCTATTCTTTCTATCTTTTTGCAGGCTAGGAAATGCCCAGCAGATTAATTAGTATGTGATAGGTTCACAAATAAGAAGGCTTATATTTAAAAATGCCCTCAAACACATTTATACACCTTTTTTCTTACAACAGTCTTGTAATGAAAACCAAACAGATATTTCCATGTTTTACATAAGGAAAAAAGAAAAAAAAAAAAAAAAAACAACGAAGTGTAACAGATTTTTAAATGACTTTTTCCTCTTAAATGATAGTACTTAAATCCTGTTCTCCTCTTTTTAAACTTAAATCTTTGGCCACAATATCACCTTGATTTTTCCCAATTTCAGCGTGTCTGCTAACTTATGCTCAAAAATCCTAAATAGTTTCTTTTGTGTGACATTACTAACAAAGAGGTGAGCCAAAATCCAAGGCTACAGCTAAGTAAAAATTATTATATTTTTATGAGTTTGGGAGTGAGATTATATTGAAAATGAAAGTATATCCTACGGAGCACATTAAGTGGGAATATAGTTTGTCTCTGAAGAGCCTGTGCAAAGAGATGCCTGGCTTAATTTATGCCAGTTTCTTTTGGCATTAAAAAAAAAGGTAATTGTGGAAGGGGAATATTAGAGAGTTGAGGGAAATTAAGTGTGAGAAGACTTGACAGCATGAGAAGACATGTTCTGTCTTTCAGTAACAATAGCAAAGACATACTTAAAAATCAGATTGTATTCAGTAGACTGAGAAATAAACTAGCTTCTGGGAGACAGGAGATGAGTTACTTTTTTTTTTTTTTTTTTTTTTCCTTTCGGATAGGTATCATGTCCTCATTTGTAGAATGCATATAGCAATGTGAAATTTCTTCTTTTACTAAGTGGAAAGGTCAGCACAGTTTTAGATATATTTAACCTTTCATGTACTGACCCCATATAGTTTAAATAAGCCATTTGGAAATCTTTTTTTTTTTTTTTTATTTTTTTTATTTTTTGCTATACCTAAAGTAATATTCTAATAGTTGAGATAACCTTAATGACAATAGACTTAGTTTATATAACTATTTCCTCTGGATAGTGGCTATTGCAAGCTGTTTTCTAGGAGTGTCACTTTTCTGACAAAGCTCCAAAATACATGCACATTGCTTTGGGTCCAGAGGGTAAGCCAAAATTTCCTGGACACTCTTGATTTTAGTTATATATTTGTTTCTCTCATCAGCGAATCTCTGTAATAACTCTAAATAAGAAGTTTTTTACTGAAGCATAGTGTGGAAAAATCTACAAAATCGGGTGTTATGGGATTTCATTTCTAGCTCTGATGACATGCAGTTATAGGAGAGATATCACAGTTTCTCTAAACCTTTACTCTGGATAAATTTCCCCTTTACCTACTGACCTCCCACTTAGGCTTCTTTGCCATCTTTCTAGAATTCTGGAGCCTTGTCTAGGCTTGAATGCCCTTGGTTCCCTTTGTTCTTTGTTCATCAGACCCATTACATTATTAGGACCATAAATGACAGCTTAATTATGAAATTCTTAGGAAAATATTAAATCTATCCTCCCCATCCAAACCTAATTGATATGTTTCCCTTCCATTGAAAGCTAGCAATTAATGAAAGTATTGGTGGAATAAATCATACTAAAATCTTTATAGTTTTTCCTAAGTGAATATATAATGTGTAGGTCACTACTTGCACTTAAGCAGGGTATTGTTGCCTAAACCTCACCTAATAGGGAAATTCATGCATTAGCACATATTGTGCTTTGGTAGGGGTAGCTTAAATATATTAGCATACATTCTAAGCATTTTTCAAGCACAGTGTTTTGGGTAATCACCTACTCCACTCTCCCTATAAAGCCAACCCTTCTTCCAGCTCCAAGATGTCCATTAGAGAGCCCAGCTGCTGTCGGCCTACCCGGCATGCAGCCAGGTGGCTATAAGCCTGAAGGCTCCAGTGCCAGACTATCACAGGATCCTCTCAAAGTTATTTGGTAAAGTGTAAGCTAAGACTGCCTATAATACCTGCTTTCTTCTCCCTGCAGAGATACATCATAAGAATAAATGAGATAATTTAGGAGAGGCACTTTGTGATCCTAGGAAGAAAATGCATTCTATTTATATAGGTTATTGTTGTTTTTAGTATTATTGATAAATACTACATTGAAATTAGCCCGAAGGTAAGGTCTGACACTTTACTATTACTGTATTTGAATATAAGGTTTCTGTAAAATTGGTTGCAGTTTGCTTCCAGGTTACCAAGATTTGGTGGGATCTCTCATTTTATTGAATTCCAAGTTGTGGAATACCTTTCCTATCTAAGTCTGTTTGTAATGTAAACAATTTGCTTTGAAAATAAACAGCATTTTTCATAGTTGACATATTGTTAATTTCCAACAGAAATGTAAGCTAAATTGATGAATTCATTAGAAAACATATAGTAAGGTGATGCTCATTAATTTTCAAGTGATGAACACTGCATGAATGCCTAGTTGTTTCTATCTTTATTGTTTTCATACTGGGCTAAACAACTAAGAAACCCCAGATAGCCAAAGGGGGAAGAAAAAAAGGCAAAATAGGAGCTTGTGAATTGGGGAGGGTGGCGGGGGGGAGAGAAAAACTTGCTAAAGGAAAGACTATTAATTTAAATTCAATCTTCTCTTTTTTGTGCATGAACAGAGGGCAGATTCTTTTCTGCTCTGAGGCATTCCCGCATTCCTGTTTTCTCAGATTAACTCTCGTACTTCCCCAATTGCCTAAACTCTACAGAGAGACACTAGTCAAGGCTGCTCAACTTCAGAGCATAAATGCAGGCTCTAAATAGCAGGAGGTCTGAGACATTACTTTAGCCAGATGACAGGCCAGCATTTTTTCCCTTTAATCATCTCCCTCTTCATTTTCATTGGATCATTTGTATCTGACAGGGAACAGCCTGCCTCCTAGAACAGGAATGTCCTGATTTATCCCTGAGCCAGACCCTACCAGAAGCAGAATTTCATCTTCAAGCACAAGTTAGGGATTCTGTTTCACATTTGACTTTTCTGGATTGACAAAAGATAGAAAGATTTTCTCCCTTCCTAATTTTTTTTTTTTTTGTGTGTGTGAAGAAATAGGCTGAGTTCCTTATTTGAAATGTTAATATGTTATGAAAGTATTGTAGCCCATCAAAATAATGTTTTAGACAAAAGTCATATCATAGAACAAAAACATAATAAAAGTAATCGTTACACAGGATTGATGTAATCCTTATGCAGGATAAATTTCTTTGATTTCAAATGTATATATCAAATGATACTTCCTTAAATATTAGAAACTGATATGCATTATCTTTATGAATAGTTATAAAGAGAATATCATTTTCATGTCTGTATTGTAATAGCACTATCAATATAATGTATTCATATCATTAAAGCTGGGAATGTTAATTCAAATCTAAATACTTTACCAGAAAATATAAAATGGATGCCAGAATCTGTTTTAAGAAAGTGAACCTAAGAACACAGATATTTGTAGTTTATATTTCCAAATAGTTGGAAAAAAAAAAAAAGAAAAAACATTATATATTTTGTTAAAGAGATGAATATTTTAAAATTTTGTGGGTAATTTATTATTATAAGAAATGGAATTTACTTCCCTCTGTACTTGAGATACTTCTTGGCAGGAAATTACTCACCTAGGAAACTATCAATTCTCTTAGACCACTATACTCTCTTGTAGTGCAAGGTTCCCCAGACTTTAGGACATTTAAAAAAATTTCTTATAAATTACAGATTGTGGATAGATGCTCATAGCAATATTTCTGAAACTGAGAAGGGGTGGTGAGGGAAGGGTAAGTAAAGGATATCCATGCTCCTTTCTATTAGAAATGACTACATTCTGCAGAGAAAGAATTTTAGTGTAATCTTAGTATTAATAGTTCTATGTTGGGGGCCAGTGGGTTGCAGTTAGTTGCTGATCTATGCTCAAAATTTATAAATTATTAAGATTTATTGTCAAAGGGTCTTTAATTTAGGGTTTTTTTTGTGCATAGTGAATCTGTGGAAACTGGAGCAGAAACACACACATATATTTGAATATTTATAATTATAGAGCAATATTTCATTTATAATTGGACGTTGACCCAAATAGAGTAAAATATTTTTTTAAGTAAGAGTCATGTTTTTAAGGAAATCTTCAATGATTTCTATGACAATGTAGACTTTTCTTCTCAAAAATCTGGGGAGTGACTTTCACATCTTTGTCTGTATGAATGATACCCCTAGTGTATATAATCAATGAGATTAAAGTTGTCTCTCTCACCACATGGAGCCTAGGGTTCTTGTAGATAAAAGAATGGAAAGTAAGGGTAAAAAACACCATTTTCACCATATATTTTATGGGTAATATGCATATATTTATATTTATATAAATATATATATTTTATATATATATATTTATTTAGGAATTCATTGCTGTAAATTACAAGCAGAAAACAAGTAAATGCTGAATATATTCAAGAGAATAAAATGTGAGAACTTGAGTAAATGAGATGTCCTTGAAGGAGATGATAGCCAAGAAGGATATCTAGTAATGAACTGGTAAGGAGTATTCCAGAAAGAAAGAACATTAGGAAGGCAGCAGTGTAAGAAATAAACGCTATATGCAGAGAGGATAATGAAAATACTGGCTTGATTGTAGCTGTGTGTGTATATTAGAGACTAATTACTTATCCAGCCTTGGATTGGATCGGTTAAGTCAGATCATGGCAAGTTTTGAAAGCTAGTCAGAAAAATTTGCACTTGATATGGTGGGCGATAGAATGCTATTGCAGATTATTGAATTGAAAACAATAGCAACGCTTCTGGAAAATTATTAAACCATTGATAAGAATAGAAACTTGAGAAAAATGATTCTGGAAAGGCAACCAGATTTCATACATTGATAGCATGAAGAAATAATGTGCATATATTATATCTTAAAGAGTTTTGTCACTGCTAGAAAACCAAAGAGCTTTCTAGCAGAGAGAAAGAAATTAAAAGCTTTTTCCTCCCTCTTTCCTTTGACTTGTTTACAATTGAAGGACTCCTCAACGTACTTATAGTAGGAATGGAAGGAGATGTTGAAGAAAGCCTAATGCAAATGTTGTAGAGGGAATGGGAAGAACTAGGGACTAGGTTTCCAGAGACAGTGGAAGCTGTTGAGTTTAGACTATTGATGGGAAGAAATTGAGTAAAAATGAGAAAATAGACTTAGAAACAGTGCTCCCTAGGAGTCTATTAAACAGAAATTTCCATTTATACTAATAACTAATTTTTAAATGATAACCCAGAACACTAGAATGTCTTACTTTCTAAATCTTCAGTGATTAAGTTATACTCAAATTAGTCTTCTTGGATATTGATGTAAACTAACCCTATAAAAATAGGTAAAGCCACAGATACATATATGAATACTATATAGTAACCAGAATATGTGAAAATGGTAAACCCCTTTTCCTAATGAGAATGGATAATATATTTTGTTTATTATTGCTCATGCCTAACTAGCATTATAAGTTATATAATTTTTTCACTATAATTCTGAAGTTTTTTTAATTTTTTTTTTGCCGTAAAAGCAATCTTTGAGATTTAAACTTTTTTTTTTTAATTCTTTTTTTTTTTTTTTTTTTAATTTATTTACTTATGATAGTCACAGAGAGAGAGAGAGGCAGAGACACAGGCAGAGGGAGAAGCAGGCTCCATGCACCGGGAGCCCGACGTGGGATTCGATCCTGGGTCTCCAGGATCGCGCCCTGGGCCAAAGGCAGGAGCTAAACCGCTGCGCCACCCAGGGATCCCTAAACTAACTTTTAAAAATATTTTGTCCAACACACTTGCAGAAACATCTTATTTTTTTTATAATAAACTTTGAAATTTTAAAATAAAGTCAGTACTCAATGGACCTGAGAAAAAAGCTCAAATGCCACTGGCTTGTATTGTTTCTCTGCTTGAGTTCCATCATTTATGCCATTAGGACTATGTTATTCTTAATGTAAATAACAAAATCTAAACTTTTTTAGGAATGAGACTAAGGTTAGGCTATTAGCAGATTTATCTATAATATGAAATTTCTTTAAGAGAGATAATCACTTATTAACAGAAGATGAATAATTCTTTAAAATCTGATTTCTATAGGAAAAACATGATGTGTGCAAATATTTATAATATTCAAGCAAATTTATCTTAATAATTGGGAGGTCTTTGTTAATTAGATGAGCTTTGTAGTTAACCAGTATAAACAGAAACCTAATTAATGAATTGCTGACATTCCAATTTTTCAGTTATTTTTCATGATATGTTTTTGATTCCTACATAAACAAAAATTATAGAGAAAACAAGTTCAGGTCCAGTGATAATGACTCTTTCAGAATGAGAACTAAACTAACATCTGTCATTTAGTGAGTGATTACTTTATGCTAGGCATCATGGTAACTTCTTTACATACAGTATTTTTTTTTAATGCCAATGAGGATATGTAATATTTTACCCATTTAAATTGACAAAAAGATAACTTAGGGAAGGCTTGATAAGTGCCCCTAGGTCACACAGTTACTAAACTGTGAATCAGTTTCAAATCCAGGTATGAGTGATTTTCATAACCATGACTTTAACTACTTTTCTGTATTGCTTTTTGATGTCTCATTCAGAATGAGGAGATTAGTTGCCAAAGAGGGTACTAGAATTGGTCACCTGGTATTTGCAACCAGGCAGACTACAAAACAACAAAAATATAAAAACTGTATAGAATCATGAGAATTTAAACCTGGGAACAAAATTTTGAGTTCATATAATCCAGACCCTCTAATTGAGAAAACTCAGACTGAAAATGACCAAATAGCATTACAGACAAGTCACATCAAACATTTATCAGTTGCTTTTATAATCTAACTCTGTGGTAAAAGCATAAAATGTCGTGAGACCAGTCCCCTACTGCATTAAAAAGATAATGGACTAAGGGAGATTATGTCAGGGAACCCAGAGTTGGAGAACCAGGGATCTACTTGCCAAGTTCTTCTCCACAGCTTTTCAAAGGAAGAAAAAAAAAAAACCGGTTTGTAATAATAATTAGGCAAAATGTAATTTCAAATTTAGAAAAACACTTACTAAACATCTTCGATGCACCAGACCTTATATTATGTACTTCACATTTATTATCTCATTTACTCCTCACCATCACATATGGAGCTATTAACATATACAGTTGCATAGGATTGATATTAAGCCCTGTTGACAAGCATATTCATTTTAGACTCAGCCACCAATTGCACATTCACAGTTAGAAATTAATTATTAAATCTTAATGGAGTTCTGTTGTGAATAGTAATGCTTTGCCAAACAGAATTGCCTTTAGTTAAACATGACTTGGATACAGCTAAGTACTTTTTAAGCCATAGGGTTGTTTACATTACTGTGCAAGTTTTTGTGTTGTACAATGTCATGCTACAACTTCTGGGTGATTTACGGGAACTTCAAGAATGATTTTGATTTCACAGGACTTTTTTTTTTTGTGGTGATTTTATAACTTAAATGCCAAAGCAGAGGAGATATGACTATATATGCAGATCTCGTTCAAATTACGATGGGGTTATATCCGGATAAACCCCATCATAAGTTGAAAACACCCTAAGTCAAAAATACATTTAATACACCCAATTCGCTGAACGTCATACTTTAACCTAGCCTACCGTAAATATACTCAGAACAGTTACGTTAGCCTACAGTCAGAAAAGTTATCTAACATAAAGCCCATTTTATAATAAAGTGTTGAATATCTCACGTGATTTATTGAACACCACGCTAATTTATTGAATACAGAGCAGTTTACTCTCATGATCGTGTGGCTAAAGTGGATGAACTGGGAGCTTGTCCACTCCTGCTGTCCAGCATGAGTGAGAGTCTTACTGCATGTCGCTAGCCCTGGGAAAGATCAAAATTCCAAATCCAAAGTATGGTTTCTACTGGAATGTGCATCATCAGTTTTATACCATAATAAAAATGGAAAAATTGTAAATCAAAATACAATTCATCAGGGACTGTCTGTAGTTATTAGAACAAAAATATTAAATTAATGTATACATGAGCCAGAACCAAAGTTTCTAGACCACTGTTTCTTTCCCTCATTGTAGTCCTCAGACAACCTGCATCATAATTACCTGAGCTGCTACTGAATATGCAGATTCATAGGTCCACTTCAGAACAACTGAATCAGAATCTCTGAGGGCTTGACACATAGATCTGCATTTTTTTTAAAGATTTTATTTATTCAGGAGAGACACAGAGAGAGACAGAGACATAAAGCAGAGGGAGAAGCGGACTCCCTGCGGGGAGCCTGATGCGGGACTCAATCCCAGGACTCTGGGATCAGGACCTGAGCCAAAGGCAGACCTGCAACCACTGCACCACCCATGTGTCTCTGGATCTGTATTTTTAACAAAGCTTGTGGGTGATTTCCATACACAGTACAGTTCAGAAGCCTCCTTCTGTAGTTCTAGTCCAAAAATTTCCCGCATTGCCAGAGGGGGTAAGTTGGCAACTCTGTAAGGTTTTCCCTTGTTTATTTCTGCTATAATATCATGAGAAATTACATCTCATAGGGATTAGGAAGGAACTTGTCTGGAGAGGAAAAAATTCTTATTGCTGGAAATGAGTATGTTTTCTCTTTTCTCAAAGCCTGTGCATATGTCTACATGTTTTGTGCATGTGCATGTGTAAGTCAAATAAGGAGGAAAAAATGGAGTGCTTCCCTCACCCTCACATGAAGAAAACCTTTGTACAACACAATTATGTAAATAACTTCAAGAAGAGACATCACATTTGTCTGCATTTGTACTCATTTTTGATTCCCCTATCTATACAATCCATCTTAGTGAATAATGGGTGTCTTGTTCTCTTTTGTAATACAGTCTTTGAATTGCAGTCCTGGAAATCATCTTAAAAGGTCATCTTGTCCTTCCCTTGACCTCCAAGCCTCATATATTTGAAATTCTATTTTTAGAAGATTTCCACAATTGCAATGTTCTGAAATCCATTGGGGACCCATTTAGTGTTGAAGAGCTTTTTCAATGATCAAAAGCTCCTTTCTTTCTTTCCTTGTTTTGCTATTAAAATTCATTTTCCTATGTTACATTTTCAACAAAAATGAAAATAGCTGTTCACCATAATCTATGGAATAACCCTTCATTGAAGACTATTAATAATGGTCTTCTAACCAGCTCTTCTTTAGCCTAAATAATATAAAGCTTTTTAACCCTGTTTGCTACTCTAACCCTTCAATTCTTTCTCTTCCTCTATCCTGAACTATCTTCCTCCTTCTTAAGTTCTGGAGTGTGAAACTAGACACAGTAGGATCTCACCAGCGCTGAATATAATAGGAGGATTACCTTGCTGTTCATATTTATTCTACTCCTATTTATGCATCCCGTAGAACTCTGAAAGGTTCAGATAAGATATATAAATGGGTGCCCTGATGCTCATGGTCTTGAATAATTTCATAGCACTTTTCATAAAGATATGGATGTTATTTCCAGGTACCTAGGTAGTCTGTATCATAGGTAATTACTTTCTGCCTATGTATAGCATTCTAAGTTTCAATTAGATGAATTATTCTTCACTTCTACTGGCAAAGCCATTATTGCAAAAAGTTGTTTGAGCAGAACAGGACAGCTCTGCATTTAAAAAAAAGAAAGAAACACTTTATATCCAAACTGTAAAGAGACTAACAATTCCTTAAGTATATGAAATACAGTGATATAGAGTCCTGCTTTCCCGTCTTAACAGTGCTGCACTATCCAACATGCTCTTTATATTTTTCTTTTAAAGCCTTTTCTAGATACATTATCCTAAATCTTAGCAGGGAAATCTACCTTGATAATAGCTTTTACTCACCAATTTCAGTGGAATTTTAAGTCAAAGATATGTAAAAATAGAACATGAAATTGACAAAGCTCTAAGTCAGATTTACACTTGTTTCATCAATTTAACTAAAAAAGCAGAGGACTTAAACTTTTGTTTTTGCTTTTTTGTGGGTGTTGTCTTGTTCCATATTGGAATTGATCAATGAAATTACATATTCATTGTTCTATAAAAATATGTTAAATACTTACTGTGGAAGTGCATGTAATCAGTGTAGCTATTGTCAGAAGGTCTAGAACAATAAGCACACTCTGGCTTTTTATGGATCCTCTCTCTTATTGTCTATTGAAACAGGATTTCTTTTTGCCTTTTCTTTTTAAAAAGTTGTGTTTAGTGTTATCCCATTTATTTGACTCCAAGACTTTTTTTTTTTTTTTTTTTTAAGATTTTATTTACTTATTCATGTCAGACACAGAGAGAGAAGCAAAGACCCAGGCAGAGGGAGAAGCAGGCTCCATGCAGGGGGCCTGATATGGGACTCGATCCCAGGTCTCCAGGATCACACCCTGGGCCAAAAGTGAGTGCTAAACCACTGAGCCACCCAGGGATCCTGACTCCAAGGCTTTTCTTTCTGCAGTTCAGAGACTCTTAGATATAGATGAAGACCAGAGGACCTAAGCAGCCAGGTACTGTTCAGAAGGCCAACTTCACTAGCACATCTTTATCAGCTCATTCCTCAACTCTTTCCCTACTTCTTAACTAGATTCTTTTCATTTTCAGTTGGGCTTATGGGAATTTAGGGAGGTTTTACAGAGGCAGTGAATGTTTTTGAATTCCATCTTAAAACACAAATGTCATCTTGTCATTTTTATGCCTTTAACAGAACCTACTGCCTATAGAATAAAATCTACACTCATTTGTATCCTATGTCAAAATATTCTCATTTTCAGTTTTCTGCCCTCTTCCCCATACACCCCCAAACTGCTATTTTCTAGTTTATGCCTGCTATTTCCCTTTTGCTCTTAAATGTATCCTGATATGGATGAAAATTATATAATCATTCTTCTATTAAGATGCAGCTCATACATTTAACACATTTTTAAAGCTTCTTTAACTTCTATCAGCAGAACTTCTTTATGGTCCTATGGCAGTTTAAAAAAAAAAATGTTTGAACGGAGTGAGAGTGGAGTATTCTTACCATGATGAGCATTGAGTAATGAATAGAATTCTTGAATCACTATATTTTACACTTGAAACTAATACAGCAGTGTATGCTAACTATGCTGGAATTAAAATTTAAATATATATTCATTATAATACTTAACACTTATTAACATTTTTTGTTTAATAATCTGCCCTTTGCTCTAAAAAATGTGCTTTTAGATGCCAAGACTATATAATATTTGTAATACAGGTGATTCATTCATCCATTCACTCATTCAATAAATATTTTATTGTGATGTACTGGAAGTCAGGCACTATCATGTGATGTAATGCTGATAAAGAAAACAAATAAGGGCTGTGTTTTCATGTTGCTTTAATTCTTTGAGAGGAGAAGATAGCAAGTGGACAAATGAGTTTATTTCAAGCTGTGATAGAAAATGAAACAGAATAATATAATAAAAAGACATTCAAATTTGGCCCTCAATTAAGGAAACTGTTCAGCAAAAGTGTATCTGAGGATGCAATCCCTAAGTTAGAACCTAAATGATGAGAATGTATGAGCTCTGTGAAGAGCTGGGAGAAGAGAGGTTTTTTTTTTGTTTGTTTTTTGTTTTTTAAGATTTTAGTTATTCATGAGAGACACAGAGAGAGGCAGAGACATAGAGGGAGAAGCAGGCTCCTCACAGGGAGCCTGATGCAGGACTTGATCCCAGGAGCACGGGATCACTCCCTGAGCCGAGAGCAGATGCTCAACTGCTGAGCCATCCAGTTGTCCCAGAAGAGAATTTTAAATAAAGGAAGAACATGTGCTGAGGACCAAAGAGCAGGAATGAACTTGGTGGTTTGAAGAACTAAAAGAGGATCCTTGTGACCAAAACACAGTAAAGGTGGAGGGGCATTGTCAGAAATAACATAGGAGTTGTAGTCGAAACCATACAGTTTTTAATAGAAGTTCTTCAGTAATTTTTAAATGAATAGTAATTTGAATTGATATTAATTTAACATTTTCAACTGTGTCATGAATGCCATAGGATGAAAATGAAATGGAGTAATAGATTTAGATCCATAACCCTTAAATATTTCAACTCAATAATCAGCAAAGTATTGTTACATGTAGTGTAATATAGTACTAACATCAGAGACAATGTACAAAATAAGTCTGAGGCTAATTATAAATATATTATTACTTACCTAGGTTAATTTGTATACTTCTCTTCTGTGTTCTAAAATATTTTGTAAAGAAGAAAATAAAAAAGACTTAATGTCAAAGGAAGAGATGCATTAAAGATATGGAAACAAATTGGGTGATTTGTGAATATAATTCTTTCTATGGATATATTCAAAATGAATTTGACTATAATCTCTTAAAGAATAGGAACTTTACCTTTTTTCAGTCTAATATTTACTTAATATCTTCTACATGGATATTTAAACAAAAATATATATCCTAAGCTATATTTTTAAAGTTCACCTATGCGTAGACAATTCAAATGATTTTTAAAAACCTCAAAGATTGAAATATAAGTTTTTGCTTATTAGTTTCTTTATAGCAATGTCAAATGATTTCTACTACTTTTCTATAAAATGGGTTTGGATCAACACCAGTATAATATTGTACATTTTCTTTCTTTTGTAATAAATAATCATTGCGAGTGGCCTATCATAATTAAAAGCAGAAAAGGGGCACCTGGGTGACTCAGTGGTTGAGCATCTGCCAGGGTCCTGGAATCAAGTCCTGCATCAGGCTCCCTGCATGGAGTCTCCTTCTCCCTCTGTCTATGCCCCTGCCCCCTCTCCCTGTGTCTCTCATGAATAAATAAAAAAAAAAGAAACAAAAAAATCACAAAATAATATTCTACAGACAAAAAAATGGAAAATTATAGGATTCTTTTTCATGAAGCTTTAGGCAGATGGTGGAGATCACTGTGGTTCTTGATGAGTAGGAGTAGGAACATCTCCACATTGTACTATGAACAAGTGTCAGTTAACAAGTACATGTTTAGTGTAAAATTTGATGGAACCTCATATTCCACTTTTATAGTGAAGTGTTTGTGCTCAAATAATCCTCATTTTGAGATTCTAAAATGATGTCTGATCCATATTAAAGGCTGGGAATTCCCTGCAATATTTCATTAGACTTGTCAACCAGATTTATTCATAAATGAGAATAAATGAGCATGTCAGCATAAGTTATTGTGGTAATTTGTGAAACTGTTAATGAGATATTTTCAGAGCTCATAAAAGGGAAGAACTATGTCATTAAATTACTGCACAATAATTTTATTTTGATATAGTAAGTGAGCCGATATTTTATCAAAAATGACACCCTGATGCATCAGTGGACTGAAGATGAACAATTAAGTGTTCCTAAGAAAGAGGCCTGATGCTATTTAGAAGTAGTTAAGACTTATGAAGGACTGTGGGATTTTTGAAAAGAGGTGATTATTTTAAGTTATTTGGTATGTTTTTAACTTTTTGGAAAGTCATTTGTGAATATTAGGAAGCAAATCAATAAAAAGAATTATCTAAATTCATTTAAAAAATACACAAACATTTTACAGTGTAACAAGTATGTGATGTTCTTGAAAATAGACCCAAATAGTAGGTATTTACAGGATCAAAGGATAAACAAGTCTTACTAGTGAGTCCACAGGGACTATCGATTAATTATGGGTGTTAAATGCGGGCTCTGCTGTGCTATGAGGAAAGAAGGAAAATGCCATGGACCCAAGAGAATGAAGGCCATATGAGTTTATCTTAATTTGGACAATATTTAAAAATAAACTGTATTAGCACTGTAGCAGAAATGGAAGGGTGGGTGATGTTGGCAGATACCACAGGACATTCTACCATAAAGGAGACAAGTGCTATTGGAATGGAAAACATTGCCTCTTGAGTGAAGAAGAGGGAGCACCTGTGTCTTACTAGACACTGATATGAGCCCTGTATGGTTTGTGAAAACAAAACAAAAAAACAGTTCATTGAGTCTGTGCTGTTCAATTCTCTGGTAGCAGTTCTATGGGGTCCTGAGAGCCAGGACAATTTTTTTGTGATGCCTTTAGGAGCATTAATTAAAAATCAAATCATCTAGATCTGCACACCTCAAAAGCAGTACACAAAATGTTTACAGCCTCTAAATACAAGAACCTAGTGTCAAAACAGGAAAACATGCATATAGATAGTTCTTCATAATACCTCATTATAACTCATAAATACTCTTTCCTTTTAGCTGTGGTTTCATCCTGTCTCCCTTAATGTATCTGGTAGATGAACACCTTCATAAAATCTCTCCTACGTGTGGCTTTTATTTAACTCAGTAAGAAATCATTACAGACTCTCTTCTCTAAATAAAAACTAGGTGAGACCCATAAAGCTTGAAGTAGACTAATCTTAAACTTGACGGGTATAATCATCATTGATTTCATAAGAAAATGACTGTTGGTTGCTTACTGGGTATAGAGCCTTAGGTAAGAAGCTGGGAATGCACTTAGAGATTCCCTGCCCTGTAGAGCCTATAATTTTGGTAGTGAGATAGGAGACACACATAAAAGGAAGAGCGAGTTATTCAATGAGCGCATTAAAAAGTGCCATAATTTTTTAGGAAGGCCACAGACATAGAGGTATTTGATAGTTAAGGCATTGTGAGGAAGGATATTCAGTTGGGACATAAAGCAAAGGCAGGGATGACTTAGCATGCTTTATGATTATACAAAAATTTTGCATTTGTTATTTAATTTGCGTGTTATGATTTCCATGACCATTATTAATTTGCTCATTTTTTAAGCTATGAGACCTAAAGGGATTTTTTAGTAGAGTTGGGAGTCAAATTTAGGCATTCTCTCTTATTGCTTATTCTATTTGTAATATAGTGCTGTTCAATAGAAGACTTAGACAATGAAGTAGACTTTTTCTGGGAAACTTCATTATAAAAATCATGGAGGTAATATAATGGTAAACAACTTAGGACCTGATGTACGGATTCTAGCTTTATTCCATTTTATCTATATGACCTCTGGCAGATTGTTGTCTCTCCGTTTCATCTATAAATCATGAAAATAATATTACAGTCTCATAGAGCTGTTTTGAAAATTAACAACCTACGAAGTACTTAGACTAGTATCTAGCATGTGTGTGGCTAATAGTTCTCAAATTTGGGGTTTTAGGACCTTTTGCAAACTTAAAAATTATTGTGCACGCTAGGAAAATTTTCATGTATATTTATAGCTATCAATATTAACCATATAAGGCTTTAAATATTTCTGTATAAATTAATTAAAATATAATAATAAACCCATTGCAAACTAAAATTACAAAAAATCTTGTAGGAAAAAATACTATACTCTTCATCCAAAAATTTTTAGTGAGAAGAGTGGTATTGTTACACTTACTTTTTTTTCAAATCTTTATCATTTGCCTCTATGAAATAGAACTGGATTATCATATATTCTTCTGCATGCAATCTGTTGTGATGATGTTTTTGTAAGAGTATATGGAGAAAATCTAGTCTTATACAAATATGTAGTTGAAAAATGGGGGAATATTTTCAAAAGCTTTTTATATAATTGTGGATATTCTTCCTTAATACTATACTGAAATCAGATAAAAGATTTTTTCCTAAAGGTTAATTGTAATGTGGAATCTGAAACTATAGCAATGAACATTTTAAACTCTGATATATTGAAGTCCATTGATCTATAATACTTTTTTTTTAAAGATTTTATTTATATAAATATTTAAGAGAGAGAGAGACAGAGAAAGAAAGCATGATGGGGAAAAGGGGCAGAGGGAGAGGGAAGTGTTGAGGGAGAGGGAGAACAGACTCCTGCTGGGTAGGGAGCCCGAGGTGGGCTGCAATCCCAGGACCCTGAGATCGTGACCTGAGCCAAAGGTAGACGCTTAAAGACCTGAGCCACCCAGGTGCCCTAATCTATGATGTACTTTGAATGGATCTTTTACTGATGCATAATTTTATAGCATCATGCATTAGTTATTTGAAAACTCTTGGTTAACTGAATTATGCTGATCTTCCAAACGTTGACATATTTCATTATAGAATATCAGAAAATCACATTCATTAATGTCACCACCAATCATACTTCACATTAGAGAAGTCTTTAACTATTGGGAAGATCTTAAGCTTACGGATCTTAAGCAAGTTTTTTATATCTCTTATTTTTGTTGGAAATCTTGAATTTTGTTATTTAAAAATGTCAATTGTTTTTCTTGAAGTATAAACTCACATTGTTCATTTTTGAGAGAATTTCTGCCAAAAAAATCTGAATAATGTAATTTGTCAATTGTTCTTACAAGTAAAAATGGTTTTACTCTCATATTGTAACTCAGTTTCACAACAGATTTTTCTGGAGATGACCATTGTACTTTTAGTAAATGCCAGAGAAATGCTTAAGGGTATATTTTCCATTTTATCACATGGAAGTGTAAAAAAGCACATTTAAGAGTTGTGATTCAATAGTACTGATAATTTTACAGCTTCATGGATATTTGTAGGTGAATCTGATGTATATATTTTTTTCTTTTTTAACTGTCTGTATGATGATAAAGGATATAGTGATAATGGCATAGATTGGTACTAGTGCCTTGATTTTTGCTGAGACACGAGCAGTTTTCTCCACCATTGCTTTTGCACCTTGGGTGAAGACGGCAAACACCATTTTAGTATTACAAAATAGTTTTGACTATGTGAACCCCATGAAAGTGTCTTAGGGACTTCAGGATCCTTGACCACACTTTGACAACCACTGTACTAGACATTCATTATTAGTACTATTAAGAAGAAAGATTCTGTACAAGGTCTGTGCAAACAATTACTAGAATAGATAAATAAGAATGGCAGATTCATGTAGGAAATAATTCTTGAAGAAGTAAAAGATGGTAGAGTTCTGTTGTTAAAGGGATCTGTATTATAAAAAAAATTAAAGACTGTTACAGCTTGAAAAATAAGACCTAACATTTTACTTATTTTTCAAGCTGTAACAGGATGTCCTCTTGTAATATAGAGGAATGATTCTATAAAAAAAAATGTACAATTGGTTAATGGATATAAGCCATATAATTAAATGTGTTACTTTTATATTTCTAGTTTTGTCAGACTACCTGTGCATGTCTTTACATGAAATCCTCCATGGCACCCAACCCAAGGGAAAAGGTAATTATTTATACTTACTGAAAAATTATTGATTACTATGCAAGCCATAATTTATTGTCAAACTCTGTGTGAGCTTCAGTGTTACAGACCCAGGAAGGGTGATTTTTTGCTTAATTGATATAATGTTAAAAGTTATATCTAGGTGGCATTTCTTTTATATGCTTCTAAAAGAGAAGTTTTATTCTATCCCTTCTATGTGATCTCTCATTTACGATTATATTTATCTAGAAAGGAAAATTCATTAAGGTAATCATATCTATCAGGTTCATTGTAGTGGAACCACCGTTAAAATTTAGAATTAACTTATTTATGTAGAACTTCATATTTTACAGGAAACTTTTTGATACATCATCCTCTCATTCAGTATTCTTAAGAATCCTGTGAAATCTAAAGAAAAAAAATAATAATCCTGTGAAATCTGTGGTCTTTTCCTCATTTGACTGTCCTTCCTAAATGACCCCAAGCCACAGAGCTGAGCATTGAAATAAGCCTCTAAACTAGATCTGATTTTTGTTTAGTTTTAGAACAAATATACCATTGTTACCTTCATTTTTTTAAAGATTGTATTTATTTATTTATTCATGAGAGACACAGAGAAAGGCAGAGACATAGGCAGAGGGAGAAGCAGGATCCATGCAGAGAGCCTGATGTGGAACTCGATTCTGGGACCCTGGGACCACACCCTGAGCCAAAGGCAGACACTCAACTGCTGAGCCACCCAGGTGTCCCTGTTACCTTCATTTTAGATTAAAAATATGTAGTTTATCACACTGCTGTATATACTAAAAATGTTAAAACCTTCCCCCAAATATACTTTGTAATTGGACACAGTCAAATGACATTGTCATAGTACAGTATAAATGCTTGGAGCTCAGCCTCTGTTTGCCAGCAGAGGTTGCTCTTAGGTTAGTGATTACCTTGAGATTACAGTATATCAAGAATATTAAGCAGCTGAATGGAAGCTACATTATGATGTAATTATGCAGAAGTTAGATTTAAATTGAATAATAACCACTTGAGTGATTCTCACACATGTGTTAATTCCCACATCATCAGAAATTATACTCTTTACAAAGATATCTCTGTAGCAGAACGGAAAGTGACATTCTTGAAATGAAAACAGTTTATGGGTTGCCAAGAGCTAGAACTGCTTATCTAGAAAATCAAAAAATCTAAGGCTTATCAGAATGGAGTTATAAAATCATAGACTTATTATAACATTTCTTTGGTTTGCTTTAAAAAAAAAGTGCAAATCAGTCCAGGTCTGTTTAAACCAATGTAAAAATAAAAGTAATTGCACATATATGAGAAACATTTTCTTGTAAATATTTAAAATACAAAAATATTTACTTACTAATAAGCAGAATAATAAAACTAAAGCAATGATGGATAAATGAATAAATGATGGATAAATAAAGCAATGATGGATAAATGATGGATAAAACTAAGCAATGATGTAAGATAACTGCTTTATGTTTTTAATAGTTCCATGAATGTGCAATGTTCATTTCACAAAGAATGACTGTAAAGTTTGAATTCCAATATATAAAATTAATTAAACCAAATACTCTTAAAGTGGTGCTTCAAAAGCTTTTTATTTTAGGAGCAACTGGATGGTTCAGTCAGTTAAGTGTCTGCCTTTGGTTCAGGTCATGATCTCAGGGTCCTGGGATAGAGCCCCACATCTGGCTCCCTACAGGGAGCCTTCTTCTCCCTCTCCCTCTGCCTGCTGCTCCCCTTCCTTGTGTGCATGCTCATGCTCTCTCTCTCTCTCTCTCTCTCTCGTTCTGTCAAATAAATAAATAAATTTTTTTTAAAAGAGTATTTTATTTTAGAAGGTTTAAAATATCAGAGAACATTTTGAAATAGAGCTTTTATCTTCATTGTTAGGAATTTGAAGCTTTGAAAAAAAGCTTCTTACAGTAATATGATTTTTTTTTGTAAATATGCACTTGAAACCAGAAGTATGTTAAATATCATTTAAACCACCTTGATAGTGACAATAGATTATCTATAACATCTATAACAATGATCTATATTGAGGCTCAGCAAATTTTTTCTGTAAAGAGCTAGAGAGTAAATGTTTCAAGTCTTACATATGTAAAGGAATGAACATGGCTTTGTTTCAATAAAACCTTATATACAAAACAGTTGGTTGACCAGATCTGGATTGTGGGTAGTAGTTTGACAGTCCCTGATTTATAGTAAAATACGACAGAAAGACTAAATGATTTTTATCAATAATTTTTTTATTTCAATAGCAGTTGTTATTGTTTCGTAGCATCTGTTGGACACATGGCATTTATTATTCTATTTATGTTTTAATTATATTAATGTTTCATTATCTATATTTTTGCACCAATGCCACATATTATATACCTTTTATATATTTTTTGCATTCCTGTGTTAATACCCTTTTATAAGTAAAAAATATAAATAAACTTATTTTAATCTTAAAATGTGACTTAACGAAAAAGTCATATATATATAATATATATATAAGCTATAGTTAAAACTGCTAGAAATTATAGCTCTCATTTTCATTTTCTTTTTTTTGCAGCAATGTTTGTTTTCCCAGAGATTTATCCAAGATAATTTTTTCCTAATTTTTGTTATTTCATGCTAAGATTTTTTAAATAATATATTAAAATTTCTTTATAAATATTTTAATATGGGCTTTGTTTAAAGTGTTTTTTTTAATTAATTTATTTATTTGAGAGAGAGAGCAAGCATGAGCTAGGGGGAGGAGGAAGAGTGGAGGGGTGGAGGGAGAGGGAGAAGCAGACTCCCAGCTGAGCGGGGAGCCCAACCCAGGGCTCCATCCCATGATGCAGGGATCATGACCTGAGCTGAAGGAAGGTGCTCAACTGGCTAAGTTGAAGACACCCAGGTGTCCCTAAAATAGTTTTATATTAGACAAGTAATAGTAGAATTCCACTGCTAAGATATTCTATAAGAATGTGGATAAGTTATTTTCAACTTCTTCACAGAAGAGATTTAATGCTATTTTTGTTATTTTAAAAATGTATTGTATTCATGTGGCTGTTAAACATTTTATTTTATTATTTTATTTTTTTAAAGGAGAGAGAAATTTACTGAATATACCAAAAGGGAGCAGTGGACAGACAGCAAAACAGAGACCGTCTACCTCTTCTACAAACACTTCAAAATGATTTAAGTGGCCTCTCATTCTGATTTTCTTTAATATTTAATCTTTTAAAAAAAATTTTGTCACTTTAGTAAGAACTTGGAATTGAGAACAAGAAGACATCACTTAAAGGGAGGAATTTTGATTAAGCCATTCTCATTATTGTTCAGTCAAATGGCAGATCTGACAATAATTGACAATATCAAACATTATCTAGAAGCCATAGTCTCAGTTGTCTAACCAGTAGAAATAGGAATAATACAAATAATAAAAATTGGAAACAACTATATTTACCTCTATCATTGTCTGCTTGCATATCTCGTAAAAGAGGAAATATACCCTTAGAGAAGTTTGCTTATTTGTTTAGTCAATCTACCGGAAGTGTTGAACTGTTTTAGGTGTATTAGGCAAGAGCAAATTATACCTTTTGTGCAAAAACTGAGATGACATAGTCAGGATTCATAATACTCTGTATAACTCTTAATGCTCTGTGGCCAACAACTGGTTATCAGTGAGGAAATCACATAGGTATCTAACAGGAATTTGCCTTTGTTCAAAAGGCATCTTCTTCTGAATTTGTACACAAATAATAATTGTTGGCTATCATGATCACAACTAGTGCTCTAAATGTGTATCTATTACATTGCTATTAAAGATATCAATAAAATGGAAATCTACATATACATTTATAAATACTTTTAAATGTTGAGATATATAAAGTGTTCACTATCTTCCAAAAGATGTTTCTTAAATTTAATATATTTAAGGATACATTGTATATAACAAATACTTTTGAACCAACAATATTAGAAGTAAGGTGCCTTCTAAAGTGTTTGTACTAAGTCCTCCCTGTATCATGTAAGAATTTTCATATTTCTTATAAAGAGTAATTAGTTTAGAATCTAATATATTTGAAAAAAGTACGTGTGTTTTTCTACCACAAATATTAGTCCACCACAAAAATTTTAATCTGGAAGTTTTAAATTAATTTTATGCGAATTCAGTTAATTGCCAGTCTGGACAGTATAAATGTAATTTTTCTTTTCTTTTCTTTTCTTTTTTTAAAGAATGCTATTGCTTTTTGATCAGATTCTTTTTTTGTTTAAGATTTTATTTATTTATTCATGAGAGACACGGAGAGAGAGGCAGAGACATAGGCAGAGGGAGAAGCAGGCTCCCTGCGGGGAGCCCTATGTGGGGCTTGATCCCAGGACCCCTGGATCATGACTGGAACCAAAGGCAGATGCTCAACCACTGAACCACCCAGGTGCCCTGTAATTTTTCTTTAATTCAAATTCAACTTCTTGAAAACTGCCTTTTGGTAAAGTGAGTGAAAATTTTTTCAATTTTTTGAATGATTTACATAACTATCTTAAAACATTACATATCTTTAATATGTAAAAATATTTTCCTATATAAGGCATTAATATTTTAATTCTGACATTGAAATTAATGTTTTTCAATTAGGAAAAATAATGATATCATTTATTCTCAGAATGTCTCTACTTCCATTTTTTTTTTTTAGTGAAAATAACAATGTTACCAATAATTTGAAAGAGACTTTAGATCAAAATTGGCTCTTCTGCCAAGAAATGAAAATATAATATTTAAATTTTAGCTTTCTAGTGTGCCTTCAGGATATGCATAAAGGATAGTCACATATTCAAAGATATATACTTTTAATCTAAGAGCCCAAGAAATATGCATGTTAATAAAAGACATTTTTATAACATACCTTGATTTCAAATTGTGCATACATAAGTACATATGACTTGTGTCTAAGAAATGAAGCATTAGTTTTGGTCACGTTAAATGCTTCTAGAAATACACATCGTGTTTGGATCCATCAGAGCTTACAGTGGTTGTATGTTATCCTGGTTTATGGTGAGATTGAGTAAAACGGAGTAAACTTGAGCCTAGAACAAACCTTCCTCCGTGAATGAACAGACTTAGCTGTATGCTCTAGAATTAAGTCCAGGTCTTCAGACAGTACTTAGTATTTAAAAGTCATCCCAGAATACAAGTGGGCTTCTGGATTGGGCTCCTCAATCTAGTGTTACAAAAAATAAGCACTACAGTCTCTTCAGTTAATCTTTAAAGTAGGTACATCTAAACAATGTAACTAGGTCAGCTTTCTATACTGTCATTTATGCACTATTTTATTGAACCATTCACTAATGAGAAAATTTTTTGAAATAAATGAGAGAAAAGAAAAAAGAGGAAGACAAAGACAGAGATAAATCAGTTATTAGATTTAAAACTTAAATAGCTTGGGGAGGTTGGCACTTGCCAGATGGAAATCTATCATATTCACAGTTGCCTTAACGTATTCTAGTACAGAGGTTGCCACAATAGATGTGCAGGAAATATTTGTTGAATAAACCAGTAATTGAACAATATAGAATATTGATCCTCCAGACTCTTATGAAGTGTTTTCATATTTTCCAAGCATTTTATTAAATTAATGTATTTTATCCTTTCCAAAATTTTGGTATATAGTTACCAGTATTATTTCTAATTTTATGATAAGGAAACTGGGTTGCAGGGAGATTGTTTAACTTGCCCAAGATCAAATCTAGATAGATTATTCTGCTTTACATAAATGACCTTGAACTATCTGCCTCACATTTTTATCAGAAGTCCAGTTGACATTGTGAGATTTTGTGCAGAGTGTGTGTGTGTGTTGGGGGCGGGAGGCTATATATGTGCTGTGGTGGGAAATGGGGTGGTGTTTGATGCATGTGGCCTCTGCCCATATTTCAATACCAGTGTGTCTCACCTTTTTTCCTCTAGCATAACTGAAGTATACACTATATTTCATGGATTCATTAATGCATAGCAGAGATAATACTCTCTTAATAATCATTTTACTCTCAGAGGCGAAGAGTAAATGTAGTTAGAAATTGATCTCCCCATATCAGGTTCTTCCCAGGTGAAGCACATCTCCCTTTTATTCTATCTCCATTTACCAGTGTAAATCTATTTTCTATATTCTAGAACTTACTCCTGAATCAAATAATATATTTGGATAGCATTCAGAATTATGTTTATAGTACCTCTGCACTACCTTCTCATACTGAAATATTGACAGATATTTTAAGAAACAATTATATAAAACTCATTATTGCATTTATTACAAGGAGGTTGTTGGGAATGCATTCCTACATGATTTTGCATCACCTAAAATGAGATGTTTCATTCGTAAGTGCCAATAAATCTATTGCTTTCCTCAAATAATTGATGTTTATATTTTATAAATAATGTGAACTGTGAGGCAGATCATGTTCTAGGTTTTGCCTTGACTACTGTGGTATGATTTCAAATTTGCAACCCTTTTTAAAAATAACTTCATAAACCTAATGACCTTTGCAAGTCTAGTCTTGCTTTTACTTGATCTATATCTGCATTTTCAGTCCTTATTTTTAGGGATTTAACTGCAGGTATTTGAAAGGTAATCTTAAATTTTTAATGGTGTCGTGTAAAATAAATATATACAAAGGGTAAGGGAAATAATATAGTAGCCAAACAGTCACTGAATGTCAGAAAATTGGAAATAGGATAATGCTGTAATACACATGTGAGGGGGAATCCAAGAACGGACAATAAGTGATGTCCAAGTTAGCAGTGAGACAGTCATCTTCAGAATGTCTGTCAGCCTACTCCTGAAAGACTGGAGTTTGAGACGGATTACCAAGACAAGCATTTATGCATGGAATGGCACCCAGGTTTAAAAGCTAGCACATTGGATGCCAGTAACTTACTTATCCACATTTCTCAGATGGAAAACCCAAGAGTCATTGTTGATAACTCTCTCACCTTTAACTTCTACCTTTAAGTCATCAACTGTAGTTGAATCCGTCTGGAAAAGCTTTTCATGTGATTTTTGTTTTGTCTATTTCCTATGGTCCTATGGTATTCCAGACTCGTCTGGAATTCTGCAGTGACCTTATTTTAGTCCTTATCTTTGTCTTGCATAATAATATCTTCATATTTCAGCCAGAATTACCTTAAAAATGGCAAATATATGTCTCTGCCATGCTAGATCCCTTTGTGGTTCCCAGTTTCCATTAGGATAAAATCTGGGGGCTGATTTGTCCCCTTGTTTTCTATTCCCTGCCTACCTTTATAGAATCTTATTTATTACATCTCATTTTCACTTGTTCTATAAGAGTCAGCTACACCCATCTGCCTCAGATTTCTAGAATGGGTTATTTCCTTCTGGTCTTAGGGCTATTGCATATAGTGCTTTTCTTCCTTCTTTTCTTTCTTCTCCTCCTTCTCCCTGCACTCTCTTTCTTCCTCTCTCTCCTTCCTTCTACATTCCTTCCTCCCTCACACTTTTCCTTCCTTTCTTTCTCTTTCTTCCTCCCTTCTTTCTTTCTTCTTTCCCTCCCTCCCTCTTCTCTCTCGTCTTTCCTAGCTGTGGTCTTCTTTCTGCCCCTGGGCGTAATTAATTCTCTCTCACCTTTTGGATTTCATCTTATATGCCACTTCCTTAGCATTAAATTCTCTCTTCCCCTCTCAACCTGGGTCAGAACCTTATCTATATGCTATCAGCACATGCTATATCTCTACTTGTGTTAGTCATGTCTGTATCCAAAGCACCTGGCATTCTTGGCAGACAGTTAATCCTCTTCCGAATTATTATTTAATGAAGAAATGAATGACTAGCAGGAAAAATAGTGTCATAGTGATTTTCATTAGGTTGTACTAAACACCTTAAATTCTCCCTGGCTAAGATTAGAAAGGGCTTTGGTGGCAGAGTCAGGCTGAGCAAGCAACTAGAATTTTCATGATTCCAGAGCTATGGGGAGAGAAGACAGGACCTGATAGATTACTTTTATATCCACATTGAGACTCCAATCAGTAGCATTTCAGTTAGAAGAACTTGTACAGCTGATGTCTTTCATAGTATAGAAGTATAGGATCCTCCTGAAATCCTGAATGCTGTTTTGCTTTGAAATATAACCAACTTCTTCCTGGGTGCCTTTTAAGTAAGAGAGAGAGAAAAAAATGAATGTTGGTCATTGAGAATCCCATGCACCCTTACGATCACCATTTTGTCCTCATTCCCATTCCAATTTCCCATTGGAAATTAATCTATGAAATCCTATGGTTTTTTGGGGGCTAGAAAGAGTGAAAAAGATTCATCTTTAAGGTCATTATGGGGGCAGCTCGGGTGGCTCAGCGATTTAGCGCTGCCTTAGGCTCAGGGCGTGGTCCTGGTGACCCGGGATCTAGTCCCACATTGGGCTCCCTGCATGGAGCCTGCTTCTCCCTCTGCCTGTGTCCTTGCCTCTCTTTCTCTGTGTCTCTCATGAATAAATAAATAAAATCTTAAAAAATAAAATAATGGTCATTATGAGTGGGTATGTTGTATTTGTTTCTTTGGTATATTTTGTACTAATTCATGAAATAAAATCAGGACACCATTACTTTTTTTTTTTTTTTTGAGATTTTTTATTTATTTGTTTATTGATGAGAGTCACAGAGAGGCAGAGACATAGGCAGAGGGAAAAGCAGACTCCATGTAGGGAGTTCGATGAGGAACTCAATCCCAGAACCCCAGGATCAGGACCTGAGCCAAAGGCAGATGCTCAACCACTGAGCCACCCAGATGCCCAGGACTCCATTCCTTGATTCAGTGAATGATGCAACCTGTTGATTTCATTCTGCCATGTGCCTTTACATTTGACCTTGAAAATTTAACCTCAAAAACACCAAAAGATACACAACATGAAGTCAGAGATAAGGCTGCTTAAAAAAAGGACCTGATGCTGTGGACTCAGGATAGCCTGGAGGAAGCTGTAAATCAATCATACAGCATATAGAAGAGAAGTTTTGACAGAATAAAAATGAAAACTTTGGTTTAGTCAATTTGAGTGAACTTTGTAAAATACATTTTCAATTAAAAATTAAACTTAATCTATGTGATTACTACTAACACTGCCACTCCCAAATAACCAAGCAATCTTGAAACAGGAAAAAAAAAAAAAAAAAAAACTGGAGGCATCACAATTCTGGACTTCAAGCTGCAGTCATCAAGACAGTATGGTACTAGCATAAAAACAGACACATAAATAAATGGGATAGAACAGAAAATCCAAAAGTGGATCCATAATTATATGATTAACTAATCTTCAGAAAACCAGAAAAGAATATCCAATGGACAAACAAGTCTCTTAAGAAAAATGGTGTTGGGGGATCCCTGGGTGGGACTTGATCCTGGATCCTAGGATCATGCTCTGAGCCAAAGGCAGACGCTCTATTGCTGAGCCACCCAGGTGACCCTGTGCAGAAGCTTTTTATCTTGATAAAGTCCCAATAGTTCACTTTTACTTTTGTTGTATTTGCTTTCAGTAAGTCACTAGACAATTTCTCATATTACCCTCAAGGGAATGATTATATAACAAAATCTTGATGACAAATAGGTGAAATTATAACTATCTTTGTGATCAAATTTTTAAAGGTTGATTATTATAGTGAGGTTAAGCTAGAGGAAAGGGATGACTGGGTGGCTGGCTCAGTGGTTGAGCATCTGCCTTTGGCTCAGGGTGTAATCTCAGGGTCCTGGGATCGAGTTCCACATCAGGATCCCCTGCAGGGAGCCTACCTCTCCCTCTGCTTATGTCTCTGACTGTCTCTCTCTCTCTGTGTGTCTCTCATGAATAAATAAATCTTAAAAAAAAAAAAAACTTCTGCACAGAGAATAGTCAACAAAACTAAAAGGCAGCCTATGGAATGGGAGAAGATATTTGCAAATGGCATATCTGATAAAGGTTTAGTATCCAAAATCTATAAAGAACTTCTAGAACTCAACACCAAAAAAATGAATATCCAACTAAGAAGTAGGCAGAAGACATGAATAGATGTTTTTCTGAAGAAGACATACAGATGGCCAACAGGCATATGAAAAGATGCTCAACATCATTTATCACCAGGGAAATACAAATCAAGATACCACCTGTTACCTGTCAAATGGCTAAAATCAAGAGCACAGGAAACAGCAGATGATGCAACAGTTGGCGATGATGCAGAGAAAGGGGAACCCTCTGACCTATTGGTGAGAGTTAAAACTGGTGCAGCAACTCTGGAAACAGTATGGAGGTTCCTCAAAACATTAAAAATAGAACTACCCTACAACCTAGCAATTTCACTACTAAAGGATGAAAAAAACCACTGATTCGAAGGAGCACATGCATCCTGATGTTATAGCAGCATTATCAATAATAACCAAATTATAGGAAGAGCCCAAATGCTCATTGACTGATGAATCAATAAAGTAGACTGAATATATCAGTAGACTGATATATATATATACACTGATATATATATATATATATATATATATAATCTTTAGATAATTTAGATATTTGGTATTACCTAGAATTTATGTTATTGGAATTAGAAATGTAACCCAGTTACACACCACTGTCTTTTGTGCTGATTGTTTTGCCAGACATCTTTTTGCAATGAGTAACCCTCTACCTAAGCAACTAGGTGATTCTGAATGTAACTTATACTTCTTTTTATGATTTGGAATCCTATATCTTTCCTATTTTCTAAATAAATATCTTCATATACATATTCCACAATGTATTAAATGCCATATCCTTTGAGTTCACTGCTGTAATTATTTCTTTCATTCGTAGCAGTGGTAATTTATTCTTATTATTTTACTCCTAAATATGCTTGTGTCTTTCTCTTTCTAAATTAATACTTTGCGGGATCCCTGGGTGGCGCAGCGGTTTGGCGCCTGCCTTTGGCCCAGGGCGCGATCCTGGAGACCAGGGATCGAATCCCACGTCGGGCTCCCGGTGCATGGAGCCTGCTTCTCCCTCTGCCTGTGTCTCTGCCTCTCTCTCTCTCTCTGTGACTATCATGAATAAATAAATAAAATCTTTAAAAAAAAAAATAATACTTTGCTTAGGTTCTTTACTATCTTGTAACTATTGATCAACCTCTACCTTCCTCATTAAATGCTATATATCCCACCAGGTATCATGCAACAGGTATCATGTCTTTTCCAAACAATTCTTTTGTTTTCTGTTCTCCTTCATTTAATATCTCCTATGTCTGCCTTTATGTTGAATTTTGAATGTTAGGAACAGAACCTGGAAGTAGATATTTTTACAAATACAGTTTATTCTGTAAAACGGCACAACCTCGATATCAAAGTATTTCATAAAAATTATAAGCAGGACGTGAGGAAAGCTATCACTGAATTTTTCTGCATGCTCTTACCTACTTGGAAAACAAATCATATATTGTACATTGTGAAGATCAGGGAAGTCAGGGTACAAGGACCATCAGCCTTCAATATGTAGAAAAAAATTGATAAAGTAGCATATTTCTTTTTGTTTGAAACTTTACTTTGTTTAATAACATTAAAAGATGTCTGAAATAAATACAGAGATTACATTGAATTTACATGGAAACTTTTCCCTCTTTTGTATTTAGTATAATTATTGTACTCCTTATTTTTGATATTAAGGTGTTTTTACCACTGTGTCATCAGTTTCCCACAGTTCTGATTGAGAAGAGAGTTTTTGGTAGTCTATTAACCTGTTCTTTAATTCCTTGGAGAAGGATTATGTGCCTATTTCATGGAATTCAAATTTCAGTTTAGTTAGGACCCTGCCATATACAAAAAATCCTGGAGGATAGATATTCCAATGTAGTACTATAGGGAAAAACTTAAAAAAAAGTAACAGCCAGAAAGTTAAGATGGAAGGCTCTTTAAATTAAGTTCTATATGTAAGAAATTTAGAAATATGGTGAGATATTCAATACCTATATTTTGAAAGATGTTGGAGATTTATGACAAAACTCAGAAGAAAAATCAGAGATAAATATATTTTTAGTGTTATCAACCTATAGCCATTAATGAGGATTAAGTCAACAAGAGAAGACATGTAGACAAAGAATCAACTTTTTCTTTGAGCTTTCTTTGAGCCTCTACATTTGAGAGGTTAATGAGGAGAAAATTAACAGTCAGAAAGATAATGACTGGTCACGTAGAAGGAATTCTAAGAACATGCAGTTAGGCAAAAAGATCTTTTTTCAAGAATGGAGAATTGATCAGTGGTAACAAATACTGTAGTAGGATTTACAAGAATTAAAACCTAAAAGACTACACTTGGTTGGTTAATAGAAAAGTAACTTGAGATTTAAAGCACATGGACATGTATATACCTGTGGGTGAATAAGCCAAATGGAGATTAAAAGGAAGAGGTTCTAATAAAATAAAAGTAGTTGGAAAGAACACTAAATTGAGAACTTTATGGAGAAAAGTTCCTATTTTTGCTTCTGATGCTGAATATCTGATCAGCCCCCTCACCTGAATTTGGTCCACCTAGTACTTGTCTTGTCTTGTTTTTCTTTCATTTCAGTAGTGTATCTGATTAGGGCACTGGGTTTGAGTGGAGTGTAAAGCTCATTTTGAGGAATAATGTAAAATTATAAAAATACAGCTGATCAATTCAGGAGACTTTTAAGTTTAAGACTAATGAACTGAGACTATTTGGCAAATGATGTATTGTCAACAAAGCAAACAATGTAGCAGTGCATTGTTTTCAAAAAAGTAACTGGAAAATAATATATGAAAGAGAAATAAGAGCAGAATCAAACTAGTTAAGATTTTTCTGCAACAGTGAAGTTAAGATATCACTCCAGTAGGATGTTTTTTAAGGATTTTTATTTATTTATCCATGAGACACACAGAGAGAGGGGCAGAGACATAGGCAGAGGGAGAAAAAGCAGGACTGGATCCTAAGACCCTGGAATCATGACCTGAGTCAAAGACACTTGCTCAACCACTGAGCCACCCTAGGTGCCCTCCAGTCTGATATTCTTAATGCTGGTGGGAGCAGTACTGAAAAGAAGTGAGGTACAAGATGATGATATATATACTATACAACTAGATTTTAAAGAACTTGGCAACTGATGTGAGGGCAAGTGAAAAAAAAATTAAACAGTAAGAGTCGTTGACTATATTAAATAAGTGAAAAGAGAGGATAACAAAATGACGAATTAGATTTTTTGTCTCGATAGGGTTTGTGTAATATTCAGGTAGAACTCAGTTTGGGGGAATAAACATTGGCAAGGCTAAGTATTTTATTTTATTTTTTTAAGATTTATTTTTATTTGAGGGGAGAGGGGCAGCAGGAGAGGGAGAGAAGCAGATCCTCACTGAGTGTAGAGCCCCACACAGTGCTCAGTGCAGAGCTAGATCTCACGACCCTGAGACCATGACCTGAGTTGAAATCAAGAGTCGGATGCTCAACCACCTGAGCCACCCAGGTGTCCAAAGGCAAGCATTTTAAAATATAGATGTTGGGACTGAAATTCAGAAAAGAGATTTCTGTAAGATCTCTCTCTCTGAGACCAAGTGATACAATAAGAAATAAATATGATAAAAGTAATTTGCTGAGTTTGGGAGGATATTATTTGAGGAAGTTCATGCTGGGAGTTGCTATTAAAATATGTGTGAATGGGGATTTGAAAAGATACGGGGATGTGTAAATTTTGGTATTGCTTTCTTGGGAATATGCTAGGGAATGAAAAAAATGTGTGAATTCAAAAATGTTTTGCAATAGTGAGTTCCCAGTAAAAGATGAATGCTGTTTTTTGTTTTTTTTTGTTTGTTTGTTTGTTTTTTTAATGAGGATTTGACTTCATGTATTTAAATCTTTAACCAACAACAATTCATGACCTGGAAGCAGAGAAAAGGCAATAAGCTCTAGGGATGGGTGCAGTAGTGGAAACAAATATCGTGATGAGTTCTAGTCAATTATAATTAGAGATTAAAGAACTGAATAAATTGATAGAGTTGAGTGAGAGGAGTTCCTATGGAGAACAAAAAGAAAATTTAGTGAACCTGAAAGAAAGAAATGGTAAATGGTTTATAATAATAGAAGGAAAGCATCTAATTTGAGTTTTTGAAGATAGAGAGGTGGTGTGTGATGTTCTTGCTGATGAGAGTATGATGTGGGGCTTGAAGAACACGAGAGGTGTTAAGGAAAGAAGTTACTAGATAGAAGATAGATTGACAAGAGAGAAAAATGGGATTGAAAAGATGATGGGGAACATGGAAACAGGAGAAAAATGATCCAGGTGTTCATTTTGTTTTAGCTATAGAAGTCACATTTCTGTGGGATTCTAGTGTTTGGTAGATGAGATTACAAAATCTCTAGAAGGATCACAACAACCTGACCTGAATTTGAGGCTACAGAGAGAAGCCGAGCTTTCAAAATAGCAAGCACCCAAATCTACAAGGAGTATTACAGATTTAAATAGGATGAAACAGGCAAGGTGAACATGAAGAAGTTATTGTTTTGTATTTGGGGAATTCACCTTTACCATCTCCATCCCCTTTAGTAATAGGTCTCCTAAATAATATTGGAAGCCAATAGGAAGATGAGTTAAAAAAACCATTTCATATTCCATGCTTTCTTGTTCTAAGTATGTCTATGTATACGATCAGACCAAGTTACACGTATTTATTGAGAAAGGATAAATTTTTAAATTTAGAAATATAAGAGATTTATTCAATAATTATCTCCTATCTCTTCTGCATTCTCCATCTACTTCTTTAAATATATTCTGAACTTTTAATTTTACTATATCTGTTCCCAAATATCTCATTTGTGAAATCCTGAGCACAGGCAACCTGTTTATGCTGTTTCTTTGCTTGATAGGTCTTCCCCAACCTGCCTGTCCCCCATCCAAAATATTGAAATCATAGATATCACTTATGAGAGGTATTTTCTCCACTCTTCTCCGAATTCTTCAACCAAACATATGTGATCTTTCCCTCCCTTGATCCTCACTAGCATTTTTCAATATTTTTATCCTTAACAATCCTTCATTTCTTATATTTACAGTTTCCTGATTTTTGTGTACTTTTCTTCATTGCTACTAAATTTCAAACTTACTCATCTTGTATTCTCTGAAGTGCTTAGCATGGAATTTTATAAATAATAAGCTCCCATATTTGTTTGAAGATTTGCTGTTATACTGACCATAGTTCTTTTATTTGAGCCTGTGTCTCTTTTTAATTTATTCAACTATATTATCTTTCACATTTTACTGTATATTCTGAATCTATTAATATAGTATCATTCATTTCCTTTATATATCTCCTTAGCTCAAGGAATGAAGTTTTTAAATACACTAAAGATAGTCTGTATCCTTGATGACAGTTACAATAACCCACTGGTGAATTTATGTTTAAATTTGTCTACTACCTATGATGATGTTTGATAAAAAGAATTGCAGTAACAATAGCAGTAATTGCAGTTTGCGTCCAGGAGTACCATTCTTTTAAGTAATCTCGAAGACAAAAAAAAAAAAAAAGTAATCTCGAAGACTTATGTGTCTCTTCCAAGAAATAGAAATATTTTGTAAATCACAAACATCTAAAATTAGTTCATAGAATGTTTAAAAAGGAGAATATGTTCTTAGAATGTCATAAACAATTGCAATAGAATTATATACTGAAATTTTAAAAACATGGAAAACATCAATTACAGTTAAAGGTGAACAGGGATCCTACAATAAAGTAGTTACTGGAAAACACTACAACAAAGAAGCTCTTTTCACCTAAAAGAATATATTTCTGGAAGAAAAATTTAGTAATAATTTATATCATTGTAATGTAATCTTGAAAAAAAATCCTGGTATAAATGCCAAGAAAAATGAAATGAGATGTTAATATTTGAGATTATTAAAGCAAAATAAACACATGTATCTATTATATCACTATGTCATCTATGTCAAGTTAAACATTGAGCAATTTACTCACGTGATATTAGACTAACGTTTATTTATATAATTTATTTTTCCACACCATTTCACATCTAACTAGCCTGGAAGTTTCTTTCATGGAGTTGTTAACAAAATGTAAGGCCCCAAAACTGGAAATTGGTATTGTTACCAATCTTCATTTTTCAATTGATAGAAAAACAGTGTCCCTGGGTGTGGTATGTTACAGATTAAGATTTCCAGGAATCAGATTCTGAGACAAAGTTCGGGGTGCAAGATATATATGAGGAATGTTTCCTGAAATTGATATCTGTGGAAGGGAGAAAAACCGGGCAGAGAAAGAAGTTTAGCTTTGATGCAGGCTCGACAGTCTAAAAACCTCAGAGGGAGCTTTTTGGAGCTAAAATCAAAACTGTAAGAATTGCCCCAGGTTGGGCTGAAGGTAAAATGTCTCCGTGTTTATAGCCCTGCCTCCAACAGTTCACTCATGTGGCCTCCAGGACGGATGTGACCTGGGGAGAGGTCGGTCTGCAGCTCAAATGTCCTTTAAGTACTGGCAGCTGCAAACTTTCTGCCAACAGTGCTTCTAACATCTGGGCAGCAAATCCTTCCTTGACAGTGTATCTGGGCAGAGCAACTCTGTGTCCATGACAAGACTATTTGACCAAGATCACAAAGTAACTGCAAAAAAATAGATTATAACTAATCATATTTATATCAAAGCCTATATTCTTAACTACTATGCTATAAATCCCTTGTCTTCCTCTCCTCTGCAGGGCCTGAAACCCACCCACTAAGCTGAAAGCCTTTGCCTTCAGTCTAGCCGTTGTTCCATTTGGCAGTACCATTGTCCTCCCCTGAGCATGTCTCAGGACTGTAGAGAGATCATCATTCTCAGATTCAAGAGACTTCTTTGAGCTTTGAATTCAAGAGCACTGGTGTGTGTGTGTGTGTGTGTGTGTGTGTGTGTGTGTGTGTGTATGCGCACACATATTAAACATTTATTAAGTAACTACTATTTTCCAGCAACTTGAAACCCTACTTTGCAAATAGAATGAAAAGGAACTGAATAGTATTGATTCACAGAGCATTTTCATTTCATTGGTTCTTTAAATTGATCACAATGCCCTAGTTTCTGGGAAACAGAATCAGACCGCAGATTCTATGCTTATGCACTTTTACTCTCAGAATCATTTGTCCTTCCTGGCACTCACCAACATTGTCAGACCATGCATCTGGGCTCTCTGTCTCAAGTGGGGTTTCTTTCCCAGGATTTTTATTAAGAGTTACTGTTTTTTCCCTAAAGTTTTGGTGGTGTGCTTCATCAACCTTAGGACCTACTGCCTATCCCACAGGACTCACAGGTGTTTGTGTAAATATAATCCTGGTTGGTCATGGTGTCCCATGAGTCTTGGACCGGCCAAGAGTTTTGGTGTGTTCTCTTTTTAGGAACCCACTCTGAAACTATAGATACGTGGATATTGGAGAAATGAACGTGGTAGGACATGATAATGATTACAAGACAGACATCTCTATCATGTTGCTAGTTGGTTACTTGGGATTTCCAATTGTAATTTTAGAAATTTCATTACGGATGAAAATATATTGTATAGGTGATGCCAAGAAGCAACCATGGGGTCTGGCTATTCAGCTTACAGACTCACAACCCAAATGTGTCAGTAACCCTAGAGGTACTCTCTCCTTCATGAGTGTTACTCTGGTTAAAGCACCATTTCCCAATTACCTTCTATTTTTCTCTTCACTACTGTACACCCTATATAAAGTGAAATATATAAATCCAATCTTTTTATTGGTAGGGGTGGCCATGCTAAGATCTCTGGCCAATGTCTGCTAAGCAATGTCTGGGAGAGCTTTTTCTTCCCTTTTAAAATGTCCAAATATTAGGGACATCTACTCTTCCTCTTAATTCTTGCCTTGAATACTGACATTATACCTTGAGCTGAGGTTAATGATCTTGTGATCACCTGGAGAAGGTTAGATTAATCTCTGAGACTCTGGTCCTGGAATTTGCAAGACTGAAACCAACAACAGCAACTGGCTATCTATCAGTTTTCTTATGAGAGAAAAATGAACTCATGTGTTGTAGCCGCTATTGGTCTGGTATTCTGTTACTTTTGGGTGAAAATAGCTTGTTTCAGCAATTGTGTATAAATTCAAAATGGCACTTTATAAATTCATAATGAGAAACTTAATTATCAAACTATCAAAATACTTAATTCAATACTGAGCTATATCCTTGTAGATAGGAAAACCCAGTTAATAACTGCCTAGAAAGTATGGATTCTGAACAAGTGGATTGCACTAGAAGAAAATGTCTAATGACAGCAGATTGTATAACCTGATCCACCACTGATACAGTGGGAATTGCTTTACCTATGGAATGAAACACTCCAAGTCCACTGCGTAGGACTGTATTTACTTTGAACTATGCTAGGATGAGCCCTGAAAATGTTCCCATTGTGACTCTTTTCCTAAACTGATTTCATCACTTACCAACTGCATCACCTTGGGCAGCGGATTCCTTTTCCTCTGTGCCTCCATTTTATTATGTTAACAGATCTCTTTCATAGAGTTCATATGAAGATTAAATGAAAGATAATCTAAAGAATTTAGGATACTGCCTAGAATGTAATAAGTGCTCAATGATTTTAGATTTCATGTCTAGCTAATTCTTCCTCTTAAGATCAAAGCTTTCTCTATATACTTTAATGTATTTAGTCAAGATAGAATCAGGTCTTGTGACCTCGGATCCTTTCTGCTTTTTTTAAAGATGGTTTGTGTACCTTTGCTCTGATTAATTATGCATTCATATGATTAAAAATCTAATGTTTAGAGAGGGGTGTTTTCTTTTTCCTCATAACTATTTTGCAATTTAAAGTATGGATAATAACTCACTTTTGAGAAAAATAGAAAAACTATTAATGTACATGTATACAGATATATTTCCTCAAAAATTTTGGTATGATCTGGTATAAACTGTGTGTCATGAAGTCAAGAGGCAGCGGCTTATATTCAGGCAGTTCAGAAGTTCTTCTGAGCGGAAAAGGAATTGTCGACGCTCACTATACAGTCTGTTGCAAAGTGCTCCCTGCCCAGCGTTCTTTCCCTGCTGTCTAGTACTGCTTAGGTATTCTGAGATTACCTTCTGTCAACTCATGAGGTTTCTGAGTGCTTTTAAAAATATCTCACAAAACTTTTAAATGAAATAATGAGGCCAGTTAAGAATTTTGAGAGGCCTCCAAATGAAAACTCCTGTGAAAAGGTGTCATAAATTGAGCCAAAAGGGTTTTCAGCCGCATTGTAAAAAAACTAACAGATTACCAACCTCATGCTTCAAATTAATGAAAGCTCATTCAGAAAAAATAGGTGACAACCTGCCAGCACTAAATACAGAACTAAACTGCAACCTTACTGAATGTCACAAAGGTTTCGCATTTAAAAATCTAAAATTTTAATTGAAGAGGACAGAATAGTACAGATAATGACTGATGGTTAATGATATTTGAGGTTCTATTGGATATTAAAGGTGATATTCTTTGTTTAATTGTGAAATTTACATTCACCTTTTTCCATAAACAGTCTATTTACCCTTCATATTAATGTTGAATGACAATAATGACACAACTGATTTTTTTCTGCAATACATCCGATTTTTAAATCATTTTTAAAGCACTTTTAAACTCCTGAAAATCCTTTTCAGTTAAACCAACTATCACACTGAAAGATGGAGTCATTTTATAATTGTGAGGGAAATATTTCAGTATTACACATGTATTTCTGATAACTCCATTGTTTCAGATTTGAGGTAAGGGTCCTGGTGAGTCCATATCTGAGGACTGTTATCTTTGGTGAAAGATAATGAGCGTATGTAAAGATGGTGATGACAATCATTATTTTTAAGCAGTTTTTGCTTAAACAATACAATAGATACCAATAGTTTATCACTTTTATTGATCCAGAAGACATACTAAGTCATTAACATCTGTTTTAAAAAATAATAATTTAAGTGATTTTTTGATTTGCATTTTCTAGATGAAATACTGAAGCTTAGTATGGTTAAGTTACTGAATATACTTTAGGTAGTAAACGAATTTGAATTTCAGATCCTGTGGGTTCCAAAATCTGTGCGTTGAGCCAATAACAATATACTTTATTATGAATATAGTATGAATGAACAATTAAGTACATGAGGTAGGTTTTTATAGCTTTACTTTTTCATGTTAATTTTAGAAATTGAAGTTAAAATTATAATTCGAGATATTGGTTCTATTAGCTAATTTCATATTGTTGAATCTTGAATACATTTTAAAGTATCTTATATTTTTCAGAATAAACTGTATTTCATCTCATGTTTGCTTCTCAGCGTTTTCCCTCTACTTTCACTCATGTTCGTCAGGACCACCTAAATATTAACTAGCGTGTAGTGCTTTCAGACACTCTGTCATTTATCCTCCTCAACCTTGAGAAGTAACTTTTATAATCTCCATTTTATAAGGATTATAAATACTTTTCAGAATTTAATTATGTGACTAAGTGAAAACTCCACCATAACTTCCTATAGTGGAAATGATAGAGATGTTAGAGTTCAAGAATCTAACCTTAGAGAGAATTTGATAAGATATGGACAGATTTTCAAGTTACTGTCTCTATCTCTATAGCCTGTGATTCATTTGCCAAACCAATTACCACAAATGGTAGGCTTTTCACTATGGTCATGTTTCATTTCCAAAACCAATGTGTGTATTCCTTAAGATAGGTAGGAGTATGCCAAAGACTCAAATAAAACTCAATATACCAATGGCTTAACACTTTAAATGTCTATTTTCACAGAGACGTTAACTGTCACACCAGGTATCTCTGCTGAGTGTCTCTCCTCTAAGCATTGACTCAAGGATGTAAGATGTTTCCATGGCTTCTAAGGCCACGATGGTAGAAGAGTGGGTCATAAGGCTTGATGGGGTATTCTAAATGGTGAGAGCAGTGAGGTTTTTTATAGCTCGTCTGTCTATTATATCTGCAGTCACATGACCAACATAATTACAGGAGTGACTAGGAAATCTAGAGGAGCACATAAGAATAGTTTCTTATTGACTACCTGATTGAACTTCAGAATCTGCTGAAACTCATAAAAGAACTGTATTGTTAAGACAAATGGAACGATTTTGGATCAGAAAATCTCTGAGACCCATTCCATGACATTTCACTGTATATGTCAAAGTACAATAATTATTCATAATAATCTGTGCCACTTAGAAGCTTCATTTACAAGATTAACCCTTATTAAACTGGTTTTATAAAATTAAGATTTTATGCTCAGAAGAGAGGGATCAAGGTGGTATATAGTAAAACGGGTATTAGAAAGTTGGGGGAGCTGGGCTATAGAACCAGATCTAACTATGATCTAATCTGACAGATAAGGTGACCTCTCTACGCCTCATTGCCCTAGTGTATAAAATGACAAGCGCAGCTGATGTATTCTCTAGATGCTCTTCTAGAGCTTAGAATTCTATGGCTTTAGCTATCCTAGTTAGCAGTACAGCAGTGGTCACAGACATAAACTCCTGTGTCAATTCCGTGGTTTTAATCCTGGCCTAACGTTTTTTAGCACTGTGAATTAAACAAATGTACCTCATTTTCACATCCAGAAAATGTTGTCTCACATATCTCTTCAAAGGATTAAGTGATTTAATATATGTAAATTGACATGCTTAGAACATTATATTTAATAACAATGTATTTAATAACTATATTTGAGCTATATATCTGAGAAAACCTCTGAAAGAAAATTTGGTAGCTTGTCAGAAGTCACAAAACTATTTGGGAGGAAAACTGGAATATAATCCTTGATTTTAGTTCTTTCCATTTATACTAGGCAACACTAACTAAAAGTTGTAAATATTTCTATAAAATCATTGCTTCCTAAATAATTTTTTCTATACAAGATACTAAAAATGAAAATATAATCATCTCTATCTATAGAAAAATGTTTATAAGTTTTCCTGCAAAATGTACTTCTAATGGGGAAAAATGTTGAAAGCTTTTGAAAAAATATTATGGAATACTTAGCAACATCAGCAACTTATTTCAGACCTAAAATTATTTTTAAAATGAGATTTAAAATGTGAAATGCCCATTCCTGTACATGATTGCCTATTGAGCAATTACAGAGACTAGATAACAAGATATTTTTTCTGATTGTGAGCATTCCTTCAATTATTAAAAAAAATTCTCAGTGTTTTAGCAATATTTATTTCACTTGGTTAACTAATTTAAGATGTTACTAATAACTTCTCATATTTTAAAATAAGAATGAATACAGCACTTATTTTACAGAACTTAAAGAGGAAAATATTTATTTAGTGACAGCTCCTTATCACATGTTCAAGTTTAATTTTCACAGCCATACTCAAGGAAGGGTATTATTATCCTCTGGTTCAGATGAGGCAACAAGGCTCACACAGCTTGTGCATGGCAGGTCCAGGATTTATTCAAGTCCAGATGTCAAATCCTGAGTTTATTCTGCTGAACATCAGCATCTCACTCACTGTCCAAAATAACTGGGGTTCAGTTGAATAAAAGAGACTCTCTGATGAATCTGAAAGATTCTCAGGTCTGGAGTTAGAGGACTCAGCTTGGAGGCTTAATCTCTCACTGCACTCCAATTGCCTGAATTTTTCCCAAGAGAATGATTATTCCTAAAAAAGAATATATCAATAGCTATATCTGGAAATTGTAAAATACCATACAAGTAATGTTATTACTATGATTATTATTGTTATTTTAAGTATAAATAACTTAAATATGAATTTTCTCCATACATTAGACATAATATACTTTCCTTAAGTTACCATTTAATTATTAAATTCCATAGCTTCTCTATCATCATCATTATCAATCTGCTTAGTTTCTCTGTGGCATTTAATCTATTTACTTACTTATTTTTTATTATTAATTTTTTTTTAGGGGGAATGGGAAGGGGCAGAAGGAGAAAGAGAATCTTAAACAGGCTCCCCTCCCAGCTCCAAGCCTGAGGATCATGACATGAGCCGAAATCAAGAGTCCATTGCTTAACCAGCTGAGCCACCCAGGTGACCCTATTTACTTATTTAAAGAAAATGTCCTTAGCTTTAAAGAGGTACTTTTGAAATATTACATGTAAGTTTATGTGTGTACATACATGATACACAATGTAATGTGATATACTTAACATAATTGATAAAATTATTACACAGTAAGGTTAGTTAACATCTCTATCTCTTCAAATTATTAAGATTTTGCATGTGGTACTAACATTTAAGGTCTACTTTCTAAAAACTTTCAAGTATATAATAACAGTATTTTTTTAATTATAGCCACTATGCTGTGCATCAGATCCCCAGATTTTATTTAACGTATGGCTGGGAATTTATTTGCTTCCAAAAATATTTTGTAGTGGCTTCTTGATGTTCCTTCTTTCCTTGTACTTTTACTGAATAACCCTACTCCTACCTTCCCTCTTGGTCTCCTGCACCATCATTACACTCCTGCCTTCCAGCGGGAGCCTTAGCTGGGATTTCCAGGTCTTCTTTCCCATCATATCTTCACTGTGGTCACATTTGGCTGAATGTTTGGTCTCCTCTTCCAATGCTTTTAACAGTTTCTGGCCAATGACTATGATGTGCACGCTCAGTTCTAACCTCTCTTTTAAATACCAGACTTATATTTTCAACTGACTTTTCTATGTCTCCAGCTTTATATTCTCCAGGATCCAAAAATTCGAAATCAGACAACTGTATCCACAGTCTTCAATTTTTGCCTTTTGTTTCTCTTCTCACATTAACACCATAATTGTCATCAACTGATTTTCCAACCTAGAAAAACAGTAGTCACTCTTAATTTCTATCTCTCTGCTTCATTGTCTTACTGTAGGTAGTATCTGAGTATTATTTATTCCAACTCTGTGTAGATTTGAAACTTCCCCTCCTTTTCATTTACATTCATTGCCTTCATTGGGATCCTCATTGATTCTTGTCAGAACTCTCAGTCATCTTCTAAATGGCCATGTATTATCCAAGTCTTCAGGCCACAAACAGTATCATTAATTTGGCTTGTCTTCTTAAAATATTAATCTTAACTTAAATGTAATTTGCCCCCCAAATACATCATAATATCTAGATGACCCTCATAAATCTAGAGTCATATTTAAAAAGTAGAACCCTATATAGATAGATTTGGGTTAGCACCTCATTAACTAGTTTTGTGTAAACTGAAGATATTTATTTCTTTGAAGCACAGAATCTCCATCTTTAAATGGAATCCTAAAGAAATGTGAGAATCAGAGAAAATATATGCAAAACACGACCACACTGTTTGGAACACAGGGGGTATTCAATAAATAGTAATTAAGATCTGTCTAATACATCCCTTCCCATCTAACCCAGTAATCTAAACATCTATAAAACTTTGACTTTCAGCATTTTCCAAATGTCTAGTGCTTTATCTATTTGTTCATGTAGTTCCTATATCTAGAATGTCCTTTTCTGCCTTGGTTCCTAAATCAATTCCTCCTCATCTATAGAGATTATACATATATAGTGTGTGTGTGAGAGCGAGAGAATCATCCTGTGACATTTAGGCAGCATTTGTTTTGCTCCTATTATCTAGTTCTTGTTCACTTGAATAAATCACGTGGGTGAGGAGGCACTCTGCCTCATGTCTCCAGCACCAGGATTACTTATATATTCAGTAAATATTTGCTAGATGAATGCGATATGATTTTTCTAAAAAATGCCTACATAATAGAATTTTGTTCAAATTTAATTTTAACTCATTTTTCTCATAGTCTTTTTCCAAAATCTAGTTTTTTATCTCTATTTTCTTTTACAAGAATTTTTCCCTAAACCTTTTAATGGATATTTAAAAGGCAGCAAAAAAAAAAAAAAAAAAAAAAAAAAAAAAAAGTAGAAAATAGTTACATCAAATATTAAAAAGCATTATTTAGGGATCCCTGGGTGGCGCAGCGGTTTGGCGCCTGCCTTTGGCCCAGGGCGCGATCCTGGAGACCCGGGATCGAATCCCACGTCGGGCTCTGGGTGCATGGAGCCTGCTTCTCCCTCTGCCTGTGTCTCCGCCTCTCTCTCTCTCTCTCTGTGTGACTATCATAAATAAATAAAATAAATAAATAAATAAATAAATAAATAAATAAATAAATAAAAATAAAAAGCATTATTTATCATATAGGGGTAAAGTTATATGGTAGAAAGAATACAGGCTTTGAAGATGATCTGCTTAGTTTTCTTGTAACAGATTTGCAATTCTTGGTGAAACTTATGAAACTTCCTTATTTCAGTTACTTGAATGGAATTAAATACCTATGTCTAAGATAAACATGAAGATTAAATGCAAAGGTAATATATAAAATTAATAAACAGTAGTTAGAATAGAGTAGGCATTCAGTAATTGTCAACCTTCCCCCATATTCTTACCGCTTCTACCTAAATGGAAGCATTTCCTTCAGATTTATGAAAATCAGACTTATGTAAAATTTCAAATATAAATAAGCAAAGAATAGGAAGGGACAATTTGAAGAAAATGCATTAATTTAAAAATATAAATAATAATCAGTTTCTGTAAAAACTAAAAATATAAATTAAAGTAACCTTGAGAGTACATTTTATATTCATTAAAATAGCAGTTTTTAAACATATTAACAGCTAATTATAGAATGGTTTTAGTAAACCTGGTGTGCTAATTTATTACCATTAACACTAAAAATGTATATAACCCTTTCATAAAATTCATTATACTTACATGTAATAAAACCTATAGCAATGGCATTTAGCTGAATATATTTCTACTACTTTATTCTCATTAAATAATTTAATAGGAATAGAAGGCTATAAACACTAAGGTAGTTATTGTGGCATTACTAGAATTGGAAAGACTTGATAGATGCAGCCAGAATGTTAGAATGATTAAATGCATAATACTGCCATGACTTAATATATAGGAATATTACTTGATGAGTGCCTGTGTGGCTCAGTGGGTTAAGCATCTGCCTTCTGCTCAGGTCATGATCCCAGGATGCTGGGATCGAGTCCCGCATCGGGTTTCCTGCTCAACAGGGAGCCTGACTCTCCCCCTTCCTCTGCAACCCCTCACCTTCTTCCCACTCATGAGTGCATGCTCTCTCTCTTTCTCAAATAAATAAATAAAAATCATTTTTTAAAAAGGAATATTACTTGAGCATTAAAAACAAAACACAAATATTAGATAATCCAGCACTGTTTAAATAAAATATTATGTGAACTACACATGTATTTTTAATTTTTCTAGTAGCCACATTACAAAAGTAAAAAGAAAGGTAAAATTAATCTTAGCAATATATTTTATTTAACCAAAATATCCAGGATATTATTATTTCAACTTACAATTAATATAAAAGTCTTATCAGTGAGAGTTTTTCCATTCTTTGCTGCTGCCTTTGAAATCTGTTGCGTATTTTACATTTACAACCTAATTCAATTTAGACTAACCACTTTTCCAATCTCAATAACCACACGTGGCAAGCTGCTGTCATTTTGGAGAGAGTGAGTGTATTATGGGCGAATATTCAAGACAAATAGAAATATTCTTAACAGCATATACACTATCATTTCAACTCCTAAGATGAAGCCCATTTATGTTTTTGTTTGCAAAAGTATAAAAAGAGTTAGGAGAGTGGGATTAGGGCTCCTTTTTACATAAAGTTAAATATTTTCATATTTTTATGGTTTTTCTTTTAATAAAAAAGTCTTAAACTTTCAAACCAGTGCTTAATTTGCAAACTACAGATACTTTGTCTATACGCCTTCATAGAAAACGATGGTGAGCTTCAATTTGTAATATGTTCACATTTTAACCCTGTTTCTGTGGAATTAATAACTCTTTCCAATTCAAGGCTGTTTGGTATGCAAAATAGTCTGAACATTTTCATAGAGAGTAACAAATAAATAACCTTTCTGGCTTAAGTCAGTCTGGCAGCCTACTATTTTTCACAGTTCCAATACTCTATATTTGGTTGATCCTGTGAGTTGGTAAAATAAGAAATTTATTTAGAAACTTAGTAATAAGAAAAAATATCTAGCATTGTGCCTTGCACATACTGAACACAGAGTGCGTACATATTGAATTTAATTGATTTGATGTTTCTGTCAGTTGAATTATAAATGGATTTGTTGAAACCTTTTTCTTGGTATGATTTCCTTTTTTTTATTCCACTATGAAGCATCATAAGGAAAGAAAGCCAGAAACGTGGACAAAAAAAAGGTGTTAGATCTGGAAGTGAACAGAGTTCATGTAGCCATTTTCTACATAAACATTTCTATATGAGTGAAATATGTCAAGATTTTTTACTTTCATTTTTTACAACTTTATTAAGGTATAATTGACATGTAGGAACATGTTCATATTTAATGTATATAACTCAGTGTGTTTAGGCATAAATGTACATCCATGAAACTGTCACCACCATCAAGGCAATGGACATATCCATCCTCCTAAACTTTCCTCCCATCCTGTTTATTATTCTTATTATTTTTGCATGCATGTGTATGTGTGTGTGTGTGTGTGTGTGTATTAAGAATACAATCTAACTTTTATCTTCTATTCAAAAGAAAAAAGTACAGTTCTGTTAGTTTTAGGCACTATACCAAATTGTAGATTTCCAAAATTTACTTAACTGGAGTAACTGAAACACTCTTTGACAATCATCTCCTCACTGTCTCCTCTCATTGCCCCTAATAGCCACATTCTACTCTCAGTTTCTGAATTTGACTAGTTTAGACTCTACATATAAGTGATATCATACAGTACTTGTCTTTTTGTGTCTGGCTTATTTCACTTATCATGATGTCCCCCTGGTCAATCCACATTGATACAAATGGCAGATTTCTTTTTATAAGACTGAATGATATTTCATGTAAATGTAAATATAAGAACTTAAATCCATATAAATATATCTATAAATATATATATATAAATAAAAAGATGTATCAAAAATTACATTTTCTTTTTCCCTTCATTCCATAGACAGACCTGTAAGTTGTCTCTGTGTCTTGGCTCTTGTGAATAATGCTGCAGTGAACTTGGGAGTGATCTTGAAGATTCTCTTGAAGACCAAGAATCTCTTCAAAATTCAGATTTCAGTTCTTTTGGATAAATACCCAGAAATGGAATTGCTGGATCATATGGTAGTTCTATTTTTAAATTAAAAAAATTTAAATTTAAATGTTTAAAATTTAAAAATAGAACTATTTATATTTATAAACTTCTGTACTGTTTTTCTATAATGGCTGCAATGATTTACATTCCCACCAACAGTATACCAGGGTTCCCTTTTCTTCACATCCTCACCAATACTTTTTTTTTTTTTAATAACCATCCTGAAGATTTTGAGGTAAAACCTTACCATGGTTTCAAATTGCATTTCTCTGATGGTTAGTGACATTGAAAACCTTATCCTACCCCTTGTTGGCAATTTGCATGTCTTTTTAGGTGACATGTTTATTCAGATTCTTTACCCATTTTTTAATCTGATTATTGGAGTTTTTTCCCCAGAGATGTATGATTTTCTTATATATTTTGGATATTAACCTATTATAAGATAATATGGTTTGCAAATATGTTTTCCCAGTGTGTAGGTTCCCTTTTATTTGGTTGATAGTTTCCTTTTGCTGTGCAGAATTTTTTTTAGTTTTGTGTAATCACTTTATTTTTGCTTTTGTTGATGTGATTTAGTATCTTATATAAAAAAAAATATTGCCAAGACAATGTTAAGGAACTAATTTCCCTGTTTTTTTTTTCCCCAAAATTTAATGTTTCAGGTCTTACATTTAAGTCTTTAATCCATTGGTGTTGTTTTTTTGTGTGTGTATATGGTAAGATATGGGTCCACTTTCATTCTTTTGCATGTTGATGTCCAGTATTCCCAATTCCATTTATTGAAAAGACTATACTTTTCCATTTGTATTCATGTAGCCCTTGTGAAAGATCAATTGGAAACCCATATGTCATTTTTTCCCCTGAGGTCTCTATTTTGTTCCATAGGTCTATATGTCTGTTTTTATGCCAGTGCAATATTGTTTGGATTACTATAGCTTTGTGACATAATTTGAATGTGATGTGTCTAGCTGTGTTCTTTCTCAAGATTGCTTTGGTTATTCAGGGTCTTTTGCTGTTCCAATTTTAAGATTTTTTTCCAGTTCTCTGAAAAATGCCATTGGAATTTTGATAGGGATTGAATAATCTGTAGATCACTTTCAGTAGTATAAACATTACAGGAATATTTTTTTTTTCAGTCCATGAACATGAGATATCTTTCTGTTTGTTTGTGTCTTCAAATTCTTTCATTGTGATTTCTAGTTTTCAATGTACAGATATCTCACTTCCTCAGTTAATTTTATTCTTAAATATTTTACTGTTTTTGATGCTATTATAAATGGGGTTGTTTTCTTAATTTCTTTGTTGAACATTTGTTGTCAGTGCAAAGAAATGTGACTAGTTTTTGCATGTTGATTTTGTATCCTACAATTTATGGCTCTTGTTTATTAGTTCTAACATTTTCTAGAGGAATCTAATATTTTCTATATAAATAAAACCATGTAATCTGCAAACAGATAATTTTGCATCTTTATTTCCAATTTGGATGACTTTTATTTCTTCTTCTTGTCTAATTGCTTTGGCTAGGACTTTGAGTACTATGCTGAATAGAAGTGGCAAGAATGAGTATTCTTATTTTGTTCATGATCTTAGAGGAAAAGCATCTGCTTTTCCCTGTTAAGTATAATGTTACTTGTGGACTTTTAGTATCTGGCCTTTATTATGTTGAATTATATTCCTTGCATAGCAAACTTGTTGAGAGTTTTTATCAAGAACAAATGTTGAATTTTGTCAAGTACTCTGCATTTATGGAGATGATTGCATGATTTTTATACTTCATTCTGTTAATGCAATGTACCACATTTATTGATTTACAAATGATGAATCGTCCTTGCATATCAGGGATAAATCCCACTTGATCAAGGTTTATGATCTTGTTAATGCACTGATGATTTCAATTTGCTAGCATTTTATTGAGGATTTTTGGATGTATATCAGTAATATTATCTTGTAATAATCATTTGCTTTGCTTTGCTTTGCTTTCTTTACCTTGGCTGGCTTTGGTATCAGGATATGCTGGTCTTATAAAATAAGTTTGAGAGTGTTCTCTCCTTTCCTCCCGGTTGCACGCTACCCCAAATAATGGATGTATTCTGTTTCCCTCCATGCACTGGGTAGGAAAAGACAGAATTGGTGTGTGCATGTGTGATAAGAACACAACATAACTTCTACCCTCTTTTAAGTATTAAGTAGAGTACAGTTATAGGCATTATGCTATATAATAGAATTGTGCCTTCTACTCAGTTCTCCACAAGACTGGGGAGGTCAGACACCCACTTAACATTCACTTACCCCTGTGGGAGAACTCACTGGTCAGGGGGATCTCTCTTGCCACTGAGCTGTGCCACATTCAGGGATGGTGACACAGATAAAATGAGAATTTTTTTCGTAACTTCTTCCTGCATTTATTCTTGGATGTTTTGCTCTACTGAGGTGCTTGAATCTCTCAGCTGAACCTCTGAACTCCCATAAACTTATTCTTATCTGTGAGTAGTTATTCAAATCAGTGTTTCTATTGGGGGTTGAGGGTTGAAACTCCTATTTCACTATCTTGCTGACATGATTCTTAGCCTTTCTATACCTTTCATATTATATTAATGATTACTTATTTTAAAAATATTTATGTAAACTGCAATATGATTCTTATTCTGTTGGAATTACATTTCCACATAGTTTTATTTTTTTTTCCAAACCAGTTTCAAGCTGCTTGAAGACAGGACCATTGTTTATTATTTCTCACCATGCCAAATAACCTTCGACAGTACTATGCCTAATAAAATCTTCAAAATGTGTTAATCTGATTTGATTATAAACACTAAAGTATATGTGGCTAGTATTTAAAAACATAAGCACAAGAATTAAATTTATGGTTTCTTTCTAGGTAATAATATAATATAGAGAATAATTATGCATTTCATTAAATAGGAAAAAAGTGGTAAGAGTGAAACAATGGAGATGATGCAATGGTGTGTTCTTTGAAAACATAGATAAACTTAAGCAAAAAGGTTTTTTTTAATTTTTCTTTATAACTCTTTGTGCAGAAAACCTTTTTTTTTTTTTGTCATAGCGCCTGATTATCAAATGAGTTATGACTTCAGACCAAGTCTGATCAGTTATTGATGATACTGGATCCCCTTTTATCAACCTGCTGCAATGACTCAGATCTTTTCAGTCTCAGTTCTATTACCTTTTCCTCTACTACCCTCCTTTTCACCACTATGTTAGGTCATTGTTCAAAAGAATGATCACAACTGAAGGTTTGTTTTTTTTTTTTTTTTTTTTTTTTAAAGAAGCCACAGAGTGATTTGTGTTCCTGGTCATGTGTGTTCCCATGACCACCCTGGGATGGTCACTCTGGACTTTTCTTTTCCAGCTTTATCTGTGTACCTTGAGCCTTTGGCTTCTTTTTTTTTTTTAAGATTTTATTTATTTATTCATAGAGACAGAGAGAGAGAGGCAGAGACACAGGCAGAGGGAGAACCAGGCATCATACAGAGAGAGCCTGTCGTGGGACTCGATCCAGGGTCTCCAGGATCACTCCCTGGGCTGCAGGCGGCGCTAAGCAGATTTAGGCTTAAATAAGAGTCTGCAACAATTTGTAAACATTCCTTGGCTCCAGAAATCCATTCTTCATTCGCAAATCCCCATAGCTATGGCTGTACAGTCTATCATCATCTATAGAGCGCAAAGCCAGAATGTGATTTTTTTTTTCAGAATGTGATTACACATATTTTATAAGAGGAACTGCTGGCAACCTAACCCACTAGTTATTTCCTAGTAAAAGCATATTAGTATGAAACACATATAGCACCATAATGTATACTATTATGGATCTAGTAATTAATTTCTTAATGACTCACTAAATATTTATGATCTTTTTTTCTTATGACAATATCTTTAGTTTCCCCAAGAGCTATCCTAATTTAGGCAGATATTTAAATAGAATCACTTCATTATGCTTGTTTTTTAGTTGTCTTGGGAACAATGTAATAACACTAGTAGGATATTTTCTTCAGAAAAGAAAAAGAAAATATTTTGAAGATGTATAAGCTGTTTAAAGATCAAATTTGGAGGAAATATAATCGATTGTAAGTAATATATCAGTACATTAGATGATAGAAAGATAGATGAATACACAGCTGTGTAGATATGTAGTTGGATATTTTTATGCTGGTGAATTTCACTATCGTGGATTTACTGGGTTTCTATTAAATTGTTTCAACTGCTGAAACACATTTTCAGATTGGAATATATTGATTAGGGACACCTGGGTGGCTCAGTGGTAGGGTATCTGCCTTCAGCTCAGGGCATGATCCTGGGATCCGGGGTCGAGTCCCACATTGGGCTCCCTACAGGGAAACTGCTTCTCCCTCTGCCTATGTCCATGCCCCTCTCTCTGTGTCTCTCATGAATAAATAAATAAAATCTTTTAAACAAAGGAATATATTGATTATTATATGCTTTGCAATAGTAGTAGCATTTTAAAAGAAGTCCCTAAATACCTGAGGCAATGAAGCATCTATTCTAATAGATCTCTTAATGTAAAGTTTTGCTTAGTGCACGACCTGGATAACTTTGCTGATTTTCTTTGCCTGGATCAGTATTAATGATGTTTCAGTTTTGCTCTCAGAATATCAAGTGTTATGCCTTAATATAAATGGTAATTCTTTATAGAAAATGATAAAGGGACACAATATATGCCAGCTGTACTTCTGAATCATACAGCTTCAGATTTTTGCCTTCAGAGTTAGTTCCTTTGATTGAGAACATGATTGCAAAATCTGATTTTGGTCTGATCAGATGCTTTTGTCCTTTGGTTTCCCCCAGAACTGTGATCTATGAATTCTCAGAGGATACTGAAGTTTCCTGAATATGAACACTTCTAGAGACATGGGGTAATTTAAAAACATAATTTATAAACTAAAAACAGTCAAAATATATGTATCTCCTAGGGTCTGGTCCTAAGTAATCCCTGTTTCCTGTCAACTTTACCCCTCTAGATGATCTATCCAGTCCCATAAATTCTAATGCCATCTACAGCAAAGATTTTCCAGTCTTTATGTCTTCTTGTCTATATATATATATATATATATATATATATATGTGTGTGTGTGTGTGTGTTTATTTGATTTCTCCACTTGAGTCTCGAAACAGAATTTCCTCTCTTCCTGTTGCCCTCCCATCCTCTTCCTCTAGTCTTTCTCATATCAATAAATAGCATCACTTCCACTCTGTTGATTAAACTAACCCAGGAGTTATCATTAATTGTCTTTCAGGTCCCATACCATACACATCCGCAAATCTTGTTGCTTCTTTCCAAAATACATCTCATTTGCATTGCTACTACCCTACCCAACTGCAAGAAATCTTTGCTCATCTGTGCTAATTCAATAGTCTGTTTAATGGTTTGTCTGGCTCTACTTTTGCTCCCTAATTAGCCATTCTCCACACAGCAGACAGTGTGATCTTTTAAAATTCATGGCACCCTTCTGCTCAAAATCCTCCAATGGCTTCTCATTGCACTTAGAATAAACTCCAAGCTTTGTACATGTCTCTACATGATATGGTCAATGCCCCTCTCGCCAGTCTGATTGCTTATCTCTCTCTCCTCCTCACTGATTTTGCTCTAACCACATTAGGATGATCTAAGTTCCAGGAAAACACCAACTTATTTCCACTCTTAAGGCTTTGCATCTGCTTTTCCCTTTGCTTGGAGCTCTCTGCCCTCTGATTTTCATGCTGTTCTTCCTGTTTGCATTCAGGTCTCAACGCAAATGCCATCTCCTCAGAGAAACCTTCACTGAAAATCAGTCTAAAGAATTACCTCGTTTCCTGAGTTTCACCCACTGGTTTATTTTGTGCACAGCAGTCATCATCACCAGTATTTGTCCTACTTGTATATTAAATTTTTCTCCTCTATTTTTAATTATGGCCTCTCTATGCTTTTTTCTATCTCTCACACCTACAAGAATGATTGGAACAGGGATGCGTGGGTTGCTCAGCGGTTGAGTGTCTGCCTTTGGCTCAGGGCGTGATCCCAAGATCTGGGATTGAGTCCCGCATCCGGCTCCTTGTGGGGAACCTGCTTCTCCCTCTGCCTGTGTCTCTGCCTCTCTCTCTCTCTCTCTCTCTCTCTCTTTCTGTGTCTTTGATGAATAAATAAGTAAAATCTTAAAAAAAAAAAAAGAATGATTAGAACATATAAGTTTGTACCTTAGGTGGGTAGGGTTCCACAGAAGAGAAAAAGACAGAGAAATAGTTACATATAATATGATACTGAAGTGCTTGACTTCCCCCTAAACTGGTTTGGGTAAATACTGATATATATGATTTTTGGGCAAAAAGGACTCTTTAGACAAATTAGTTTGAAGGATTCCATTAGAAATTTATAGAATTTTACGCTCTATTATTCTATAAAATTTTATAGTAAAGAATCTTATTTAATCATATTTGATCAAACGAATCCTAAAATTAATTGGCCGTAGAAAGTGCTTTTCCTCCCTTTTGAACATTGACCTTTGGAATTGTTGATCTAAATCAACACAATGTCAACTTGGAAGAGAATTAAGGTAACAATAGGGTAATATCCTTTTTTTCTTTAGTTTTTTTTTAAGTTGTTTAAAATAAAACCTCAGTGAATATATATACAAATATATACAAAGATATATTTGTGTTTGAAAATTTTGTAGGAATTAAAAATGGCTCCACAGAGAGAAGGGACAAAAATATACTAAAGAGAAAAGTTGGTAAATAGCAGTTAAGTAAGATTAGAAAACCACAGAATAACAATAGCAAAACTAAAAAGGAAAAATAGATGCTTTAAAATAGTATCAGATTTAGAAGAATAATATTGGGAAATTTTGAGCAGAATGTAGTCGTATTTCTTAAAAGTATAATTATCAAACTTGTTCTTTATAAAGTCTATAAAAGTTGTGGTAACATAAACATGAATATCCTGGTTATAGTTAAAGAAAGTGACCAGACGTTTGAAGTTAGATCAAGAGAGATTAGGGATATTAAATTAAGAGGAATAAGTCTGTGAAATTTATAATTAACCACAATGTGGAGGGGTAGCTTTTAACAGCTGCTCTTTAAAAAAAATCCTGTTTTTAGCTACATAAAATTTTACCAACATGGCTACAGTGTTTTGAACTTTCATCATATATTTATACTTTGCTTTAAAGCTTATGAAGATCAAATACGAAAGCTTGTCATAGATAAGAGACATATTGTAACTCCCAAGTGGAAAAAAAAAAAAACAACAACTTGTATTTGAATTCCTAAGTCTCTGTATACCTATCCACAGAATCACTGTTATATTTTTAAACCACATTCCTGGAAACACTGCAAATGTCAGATCAATTTAGAAGCCAAAGAACACCTCTGGGAATGACATGGCAGCAACTGAAATAGTGTTTGGCCAAATTAAGAGTGTATGCCAAGGATGCCAAAAATCACAGTAATCTGGCAGGTAGATAGCTATTATTTAACTGTATGATCATTACTGGTTTCTCTACTGAAAAACTGTTGGCTATTTATGCAATGAAATGGAGCCTGTGATTTAGGCATAGTATCTCTCTGTTTTGATGTCATTTGTAGCTGGTTGGGGATTATATTCAATCACAAAATTGAATTTCTCAAGCAAACTACTTGGGAAGAAAAAAATAGCCTTTAACAAATTATAATTCACTTAGAAATAGAAATGAAAGAATATAAATTTAGAGCTTTTTTTTTTTTTTTGCTATAGATCTTAATATTCAGAATGGTATTCATATTTGCACTACTTACAAACAGACTGGCCTGATCTTAGTTTGCTGCAGAACATTTAAATTTTAAATTTTTGTTCTGTAAGACAACTACTAAGATAATAATTTTTTAAATAACTTTCTCTATATATTCATGGTTCCTGGATCTCTGCTCTCTGATCTTCATACTGGTCTCATGGTCATGGTCTCATGCTATTCGGAAAGGTCTTCGCTTTAATAATTCTTAAAATCCCAAATTGGCTAAGATTGCCCAAATGCTTCTAAATGCAGCATGTGTTCTTAAATTCAGGAGAGTTGATGATATGTATAAATAGCTTCTTTCTCTGGATCCACATTATTGTCCTCCTAGTGGATAATGCTCAATGATATTATTTTAAAGTGGGAATATCTGCTATTTTCAAAATGCTTGAATTTTTCTCTTTCACCACTCAAAGAAGAAATTGATACTAAAGACTACTTCAAAATTATAAATGTTTATCCTGAAAAAAAATCATATTAGGAAATTAGTTTCATTCCTATAGCATCCAAATGTAATCAAATAGTCTCATTAATTATACCCATTTGTAATGGAAAGAACATTAAATTTGACCTGTGTAAGTGACCTGCCTCTTCCAGGTAGTGTGTACTTAGTCAATTTTCCTAAATTTACCTCTTTGGATAATTATGTGAGTGGAATAGCACCTAACTATGAAGTAGTGCTGTTTGTAAAGAAATGCAAAGAATTATTACTATTATCACACAGGTACAAACTAAACCCACTATTTATGGGGTAAAAGGGAAAATGTAGAATTAATACACAATCAAATAACAAACATGATTTTGATTTTTTTTATCTTTTCTATACGTGTACCTGTCAAAATGTCTAAATTGCTGTCTGGACAAATAAAAGGAGATGCAGAAAGCATAAATTAGAAAATGCAAATGTTTAATTCAAGTAAAAGAAATTACTAGGTACTCCTTGGCTGTTTCATGTCCAAATTGAAATCACAGAAAAGCCTTTGGGCAATCACAAATAAATTGAGGCTACATTTATGTGCAAATTAACCCCTCCACTTTATGTCCTAAGTGATGCGATTATATCAGTTATAGAAACTGACAAAGAAATTACACTTGCTAGAGTTCTTATAAAAGAATGACACAAAATAAATTATAATATAACATAAAAATTAGTTTTGACATACAAAACTTTATGCCCTCTCTGTCATGCATGCTCCTCAATGGTAGTCCAGTGGAAAGTTAGATTAATTAAATAATCCAGAAATTCTTTAATTAAATACACAAATTCAAATGTTCTTGACAGATTGAATAATCAGCATTGTTGAGGACAAACTTCCCTATCTAAGAAGCAAAACAAAGAAAAAAGCACACATATCTGGGCAACTAAATCTGAATCCTTTATCATTTTTTATCAGTTTAGTTTTTGCATTGTATCTTTTCTGAGCTTTGTATTGGTTTTATGAATTTTGTATGTCCATAAGAAACACATAACATGATAAAACATAAATAACTGAGCTTGAATAACCTATGAATAGTCTAATCATTCATTTATCTGTCCATCCACTGAGGAAACAAAGACGTCTGACTATCTATTTTTAATTGGCATTGTAAGTACAAAACTAATGTCATCACTTGGCTTCCTTAAAAATAATGATTAAAATCTGGTATGATATGACATGCTGCTACACACACAAAAACAGCATATATAGTGTTGGACAAAGACAAGAGTAATTTCAAATTTGCAGCATGAACCAGGAAGGCTTTACATAGGAAAAATCACTTGAACTAGGTTTCAAAGCTAACAAGGATTTTTAAGTCCTTAAGATTGAAGTGTTTACTTTAGGAGGAAGAAAAAATCATGTGTAATGGTAGAGAGGAGTAGCATATAGCTTGAATTGAATGAGGTGAGGCCAGATATGTGGTGAAGATAAAGGCAGAAACTAAATCGTAGAATAATTTGTGATTTCATCGAAGAAATCTGGAGTTTAGAGTATGGCTAATATTGTACCCCTGATGCTAATATAGCATTTGAATAACAAAATATGATTTTTGGTTTTAAAAATTCCTTTAAAAGCAGTAAGTCTAATGAATTAAAAGTGTGTAAAGACAAAGACATGAAGTAGGAGGTTACCACATAGTTTTATAAGGCATAATGAGGATCTAAATTAAGCCAGTGAAGTGAAAATAAGAAAAGGTGGTGAAACAGTTTGTGGACTGCTTGGAGTTGGTACTGCAGGCCTGTGCCTTGTCTCTCGGGACTCTTCCCAGCTGTCTGTCTAACTTGCCCATGATGCCGGTAAATCTCAGCAAATGGTCCCAGCTCTTGAGCCTGCTGTAAGTGGATGAGCAGCTACAGCATCTGCTGCAGGTCAGATACACCAGGGTGGACATAGATGAGCTGGGCAAATTGCTGATGCCCACTGGTCTACCAGTGTTGCATGGCATGGCCCTGATCTGGGAAACTCTACTTGGTCATGACAGATCTGGAAACGCCCAGCAGTAAGGACTCCAAATACAGAGAATGGCACCCTTTTCTGGTGGTTGACATGTTTGGGAAGCAGAGGAATGTTAGGACACAGAAGCCATCCCAGAGGTCTCCAGCCGTGTTCTCAAGTTCAGTGATGTATGTAGATTTCTCCCCTTCCCATTTACCATTTTCACCAGCAAGGCCTGAGCAATCAGATAGTGGTTTAGGGACTTTTCCTTCTACTTATCCTTTATAATTCTAGAAGGTCACATGTTGACTTATATTTTGATCAAATTTGAACTCCATTTGGGGAGATATTTTGATACTACCATGGGATCATCAATTTGTGAAAAGAGTAGCAATCCAGAATTTAAAGAAGAAAAAAATGCAGGTCAAAAGACCAGGTCTATGGTAATAGAGCAGAGCATCAACAAATCTTTAAGAGAGATTTAAAAGAGAGAGAGAGAAATCCTTTCTGTGAGCCTCAGTCTGGAGTTGTGCATGACGACCCTTCTGGGGTGTGTTTTCATGTCCATGTCTCTCACCAAGACAGTCAGAGGCTGGCGTGTCCACCAAACTCCACTGTACTACATCTCAGCCTCGTTACTGCAGTCAGTGTCCCAGTCTGACTCCTTTAAAGAGCAGCACTGGAGAAAACAATAGGGAGAGGTGTTTTGTGGGGAAACACCACGGCTATCTGGGTGAGCTGCAGGACTGGGTGAGAGGTTCTCAGAAATCCCTAAGTCTGCACCTGGTAAACTGGTCACCTGTGTAAGAAAACTGATCTGGAGATGTAGAATGCTGTGTTAACTTCTGCTTGTTTGCTTATAGTTGCAAAAACTAAAATTAAACACACACACACACTCACACACACACACATTGTGTGAGTGAAAGGAAAGAGAGAAAGGAAATGTGAAAAAAATTGATAGGGATATAGTAATCTATTACGTGTGAGGTCAGGAGAGAGAAGGAAGATTGGCCAGATGGCTCTTTGATTTCAGTTTGGGTAGGAAGATGGTGTCACTTTTTATCCAAATCAGAAAATTTATGAAAATGAAAGAATATTCTAAAATAATCAAACTTTTATATCTTAATGAAGTTGTTTCTTTTTTTTTTTTTTAAAGATTTTATTTATTTATTCATGAGAGACACAGAGAAAGAGAGGCAGAGACAGGCAGAGGAAGAAGCAGGCTCCAAGCAGGGAGCCCAGGTGGGACTCGATCCCGGGTGTCCAGGATCACACGCTGGGCCGCAGGTGGCGCTAAACCACTGAGCCACCCGGGCTGCCCAAGGTTGTTTCTTTTATGTTGTAAGTAGAGTACTTTTATTCAAAACTATTTTTTAAAATAAAATTATTTGTATAAGTGGGACGCCTGGGTGGCTCAGTGGCTGAGTGTCTGCCTTTGGCTCAGGGGGTGATCCTGGAGACCGGGATTGAGTCCCACGTCGGGCTCCCTGCATGGAGCCTGCTTCTCCCTCTGCCTGTGTCTCTGCCTCTCTCTGTGTGTGTCTCTTTTGAATAAATAAGTAAAATCTTTTTTAAAAAAATATTTGTACAAGTAAAAATGTGTACCTGTGTATGTCAAAGCAAGGCAAAACATTGAAAAATCATGTAAGTAGGATTACTATCTTCGGTTTACATTTATATGCTTTAATCAATTTCTTAGCAATAACTGTCTGTCAAACTGTGTCACTATAGAATGTATTTTTTAATGTGTTCAGAGGATTTTTAAACTAAAATTGCTTGCAGTGTTTTTCAAAGTTGTATTTTATGGTTAATAAATTTGAAGTAGTTGACTGCTTTTATTGTTAAGGTTCTGTAGGCCAGAAATATTTTTAATTGAGAAAAATCTGTATTTTTCCTAAGGTGCATATAAACTCAGTTAATTATGCAAAATAAAAACATCTTTATTCCATTTTTTTTGAAATACATAAAAATTTTAGCTCAAGTATTTTTACCAGCATTGTTTTCTTTTCCTTTATTCAAGGTAATTTTTTTCAACAAGTATTTTTGTATAACAAAATTCATCAAATAAGATGTCTCTATGATTCCTTTCACTATCTCATCAAACTACGATGCTTCAATAAACAAAAGCTGTCTCAATTTCATCCTGTTCTATTACAGAATATTAATTTGTTCAGTTAAAAAAAAAGAAGAACCTTTAAAAGTTTTTCTCAGAACACAAATTATTATGTCCCTCAAGTGTAGAACACCTATTTCTTAGATTTTTAATTTTTTTGGTTCTTTGCTGCTAAAAGAGTTTATTGTAAAATGAAAGTTCCAGCAATGGAAGAAAAATTAGTTATAAATATTCAGTGTAAAATACATTACCTAGACATGGGTGACTGGTTCATTAACTAGTCTAGGGAAGGAAGAGAAAGTTTTAAGTTGCAGTGATGAATTCAACTTGGGCATGGTTAGTTGTTGATGACTGTGGTACACACAGCTGGCAATGCCCAAGAAATATTTATGAATATTGCTTTGGAGTACAAGAGCATAGTGAAAGATAGAAATACGAATTTGGAAGTTTCCGGCACATGAGTAGTAGTTGAAACCATGTGAGATGGAAGATTACTTAAGACATTTTCAGCCCTGATACTTGTTGAGCAGTTTCTGAGAGGTCTTTGTCTGGACATTGACAACAGAGGAGGGAATATAATGGTATCACTTTATTCTAAATGGCTTCTTCTAATTGGTTTCTTGTAGCTACTGTAACAAATTGCCACCAACTTGATGGTTTAAAACAACAAGTATATTCTTTCACAGTTTTGGATGCCAGAAGTCCACAATAAGTATCACTGGGCCTGGAGCAAGGTGTGTGTTTGGCCACATTCTCTCTGGAGGCTCTATGGGAGAATTTGTTTTTTGCCTTTTTCAGCTTCTGGGGGCTGCCAACATTCTTTGGTATGTGGCCACATGCCAATCACTGCTTCTTCGTCATATTGTCTACCTTTCTTCCTCTGTGGTGAAATCTCCCTCTGCATCCCTTATAAGCTTACATGTGATTACATCGAAATCCCATTCAGATAATCCAGAATAATTTAATCACACCCATGAAGCCCTTTTTGCCGTGTGGAGTAACCACTGTTCGTAGGTTCCAGAGATTAGGATGTGGATATCTGTGGGAGTAGGAGGCCTATCATTACTTATATCTATCTAACCAAAATCAGTGTTGAAATTTTTCATCCCCTCTCTATCATCACTCCTGAATTTGGAAGACTCAGTACAAAAAAAAGTAGTGCAATGTCTTAGAATTTTTTATAACCTGAAATGACATTTTGGATATGTTGTATTAAATAAAATATGTTATGAAAAGGATTTTATTTAAAACATTTTTTCAATATAGTTACTAGAAAATTTGGAATTGCATATGAAGTTAAAATTGCGTTTCTATTAGCACTAGTATAGAATGTGTATGAGTTTCAGTCTATCTTATAGAGAAATGGCTGTTTCCTTACAAATAAATAGTTAAAATTCTTGAAAGCTGCACACTAAGTTAATTAAATGCTCAATTTTATTTTGTATTTCAACTTTGCTCTATTATAATCCATATTCATTCAAACTATTTATTCCTGCTTTTCTCCATTTCACAGCAACAAACCAAATGGACTTCATGTGAAATTATTGACTACTCTGTGCCTCTCAGCCTCAATTAGCCCCTAATTCTAGGCACCTGGAAGCCAAAGCAAACCATAAGGAGCCACAAGCACTACCCCGATGCAGCATCTCTGGAAGGAAGTTTCACATGGTGAGTGCCAGACTGACTGTGTCCTAGAACTAAGAGGAAATAAGGTAATCTTTCAGAGTTTGACATCTTTCTTTCAAAAGAGGTTATATTCTAAAAGGTGAAGGGTGGTGAGGAAATCAGGGGAAAACATTTTTGATGGGGAAGGATCCAAGACGAACTTGTTGGAATGGAAGAGTGTTCCAAGAAAGGGATTTTGTGATTTGAGAGGATACCTGTATGTGGGCCTGGGGCAAGAGGTGGAGAAGAGTGATGAGAGGGGAAAATCTAGGAGATTCTAAGTAGTGAAGGTCTGGTGAGCGGGAGAAGAAGAAAGGACACCACTATTTACCAAGCCTCTATCTTTTGTTGGGTACCTTCATAGATATTATCCAAGATACATTTATAATATTCATTTTTGCAGGCCAAAAGTTTGAAGTGCAAAGACATGAAATGCTTTTCCTAAGGTCACACAACTAATAAGTAACAAGGGCAAATTTAGGATCCATTAATTAGCAAGTTGAGATCCTTTAGAGTGTTAAACTAGACTGAAAGGTGAATCTGTATGAATGGCAAACAACTTGAGAAAATTTGGGAAATTTCAATGATAGAAATCTATGTGTGATTAAAGTGGCTCAGCAAAGTATTTGTACTTGGAACTATTTGTGGCAGCTGGGGAAACATCAGATCCAAAGGGCTCAGAAGAAATGGGATATTGGTTGGCCTTTTAACTCGTTAAGGTTTTGAACTTGAGCAGTTCCCCAGCATTGCAGTATATTTGTAATAAGCATAGACCTTTAGATTTTTTTATAAGTACCCCTGAGAAATATAAGCATCATTAAACTTTAGCCTCCCACAGACCTGAAAGAAGCATAATAAAAAAAAAAAAACCCGTTCAAGTTTTGGTTGATCTGTAAAAATGAAGACATTAAAAGACCTATTCCAGTTCATAATGATGTGATTAGGGGATCCCTGGGTGGCTCAGCGGTTTCGCGCTGCCTTTGGCCCAGGGCACAATCCTGGAGTCCCAGGATCGAGTCCTGCTTCGGGCTCCCGGCATGGCTCCTGCTTCTACCTCTGCCTGTGTCTCTGCTTCTCTCTCTATGTCTATCATAAATAGATAAAAATAAATCTTAAAAAAAATGATGTGATTTAAGGGTATTATGACATTACTTCCGTCTCAGAATCCCCAACTGTGTACGTCTCAACTTATGGTGGTCTCCTTAGAAATCACTTCATTTTTGTTTCACCCAGAACCATTATGGGCTCAACACCTTTTCTTTAAATATTAGCATTCTCTTCATTTCAGTGGACTCTTCCATCCAAGGGCTCTGAGATATGTTACTTTATTAATGCCTTTCCCTGACATTACTGACCTCTAATCACTTAATTATTTGATCTATACATATCTATGACAGACCAGCTGGAGATAAGGGGAAGAAGAAGGCCTGGCACACTAACAAACTTGGCTCACCATAAATTTACAAGAACCAAATAGAACTTTCCTTCTTGCTCCTCTCTGGAAGCCTCCTTTTATTAATTGCTGTGGGATTTCCCATTTCTGACTTCTCAATATCTTTATTTCTAGCTGTCAGTCTTGCATATCATTTAGCCAAAACAAGACACTTGTCTTAGGCTCCCTCATTTCACCTCCTCATTTCACTGGATCACTGCCTTGACATGCAGAGCTTTACATCCTTCCATGAGATCTGAGGAAAAGAAAGTACCTTATAGCAAATAACTTTGGGGTGCCTGGGTGGCTCAGTTAGTTAAGCATCTGCCTTTGGTTCAGGTCATGATCCCAGGGTCCTGGTATTGAGCCTCACGTTGAGGCTTACTCTTAAAAATGTGTTTGTCATCATTTACTTTTCTCCTATTATCTTTAATTTATCCTTTTCTATTGATTCTGTTTTGTATCCTGAACAATGGCTAACCCTTCTTTTTTCAGTTTTGGTAAATCGATAGGGGAAAAAACATCACTGTTCTTTAAATTCACTTTTCTTGAATTCTGTGATTAAAATTTTAAATGTTTAGCAGACATCTCATTTCCTACTCAGTGAATTGTCTTTTGAATATCTATGCAACTTTTTTATTGATAAATTAGTATAAAGTTTGCAATGTTTTTAAACTTCTTAATGAGTTAATATTAAGCATTTGTCATATTCGTGATAAATTTTTTCATTTGTTGCATCCAACTAATGTGTAAGAAATGGTAGATATTAAAAAAAAAGAAATGGTAGAAATTAAGAAGGTTTAATTTTATCTATCACAGTAGTCATCATGATCTTTCTGGTATCCTCAAATACTTCTATACTTAGAAGTGCTTTTTATATTTCAGATTAATACATACTTCTATGTGTAACGTATCTATTTTTATTACTTTAAAATTGAATTCATGTGGAATTATTTTACTCTTTCTCATATCACCAATGTCTTGTTGGTCATCAAAGTAGCAAATCATCTTTGACTTACTCAGCTTAATTCCTATTTGCTGTCATTAACTTAGAAGATACAATTTTCCAAAATTAAATAAAATTTTATAGACTTGCTGATTCATTCTATTAGACATTAAACATACTAAGTATAAGAATCATGTCATATTTGTATCCTTAGCACATAGTATAATAATTTGCTTACAAAACTGGGTTATCACCCTATGTCAGTGTCATGATAATTATTTTACTAATACAGTGCTTTGCAGGGTCTTCTTGAAATTATGCTTTTAACCAAGCCAACTTATGTATTATTCAGTTGTCCTTTTTCCTTACTTCTATCCATATTCTTTCTTCTTTCAGTGCAACTTTAGATGAAGTTGGCATAGTCTCGTCCCTGTTTTTTATTCTAGGATTCAGCTGTTTGATTGTATGTATTAACCCAGTGTCTTTTCTTCTTTTTGACCACTGTAGATGACCACCCATTTCCAGGCTCTCAGAGTACCTGTATGCATGAGCTTTTCAGTGGGATTGGCCTTATCCATTCACAAATGTGGCAGTCTTCACTCCCCAAAAAGTCTCTATACTTTGGACTTTCTAATATCACCTGCAGTAAGGAGAACACAAAGATGTAATTACTCATTGATCTATGAGAATACTTGAATACTGATAGCTGACAGCTCTACAAAGACCAGAGGGCTCAGAGATTCCTCATAAGAAATTATTAAGCAGATTGCATTTGCCAAGAAACAGAACTTCATAGTTGATACATAAACTGTTAAGAAAAAGAAAAGAAGGAGGAAGAAAGGAAAGGAAAGGAAAGGAAAGGAAAGGAAAGGAAAGGAAAGGAAAGGAAAGGAAAGGAAAGGAAAGGAAAGGAAAGGAAAGGAAAGGAAAGGAAAGGAAAGGAAAGGAAAGGAAAGGAAAGGAAAGGAAAGGAAAGGAATAATAATAAAAAAAAAAACAGACACAAGTCCTTAATGCTGGAAAATAGCTTCCTATGTAGTCAGATTGAACTTCTGTAAGGATATAGACTGAGTTCACAGTTTAAAACTTCTTGATGCAGATTTAGAGAATGAAGAGGAGGGACAGACAGAGATGAATGCAAGGAATTAAACAAGAAAATACTGTGAAGATCTTGATAGAATAAAATTAAGTACCTATATTGCCTTTTATAATTTTTTAAAATTTTTATTTATTTATTCATAGAGACACACAGAGAGAGAGAGAGACAGACAGAGAGACAGAGAGACACAGGCAGAGGGAGCAACAGGCTCCACGCAGGGAGCTCGACATGGGACTCACACCCCGGGCTGCAGGCGGCGCTAAACCGCTGCACTACTGGGCTGCCCTATAATTTTTTTTTTTTTTTAAATGATAGTCACAGAGAGAGAGAGAGAGAGGCAGAGACACAGGCAGAGGGAGAAGCAGGCTCCATGCACCGGGAGCCCGATGTGGGATTCGATCCCGGGTCTCCAGGATCGCGCCCTGGGCCAAAGGCAGGCGCCAAACCGCTGCGCCACCCAGGGATCCCAATTTTTTTAAAAAATAAACTTGAAGAAGGAAAAACAGGTTTACATGTTGTTTTACGACCAGTGAGAAGAAAAATAATGAGTCCGAGACTAAATCTGTGTGATAAGCCATAAAGCAAGATTTGTAGAAAGAACTGGGAGTATGAGACCTCACAGTTTTGCTTAAAGCCACCTCTATTCATTTTCATCCACATACCAGGCAAATAAGAGTAATGTAGAAATATTTTGTGTCTTTTATAATTCCATAATTATACACTTTTGTAAGATCCATATCATAATTTTCATAAAATATAACATTTTTTATGTTCAATAAGAAAACTACGGACTTAAAATGTCTTTTTTGTTCATTAAAATAATAGTAGCCAACACTCATTGAGCACTCACTTATGTCAGACACTATGCTAAGTTCCTAAATCATGTTTCATTTTATCTCACAGAAGCTCTGTGAGATAATCAAGTGTAATACACATTTTACAGATTAGGACAGCAAGGCTTAACTGGTGAGAGTCATACAAATATAAGTGGCAAAGATGGGAACTGAACCTAGGAATCTAATCACATACTATAGAACAAAAGCTTAGCTAATACTGTCACACAAAATCTAATTTCCAATGTTAGTAATATAAAATTATTAGTCTTGTAAGAATTTTTGTATATATGATCACTTCAGCTTTTTTCTTTTTTTTAAAGATTTTATTTATTTATTCATGAGAGACACACAGAGAGAGGCAGAGACATAGGCAGAGGGAGAAGTCTCCCTGCAGGGAAGCTGATGTAGGACTCAATCCCAGGACATCATGCCCTGAGCCAAAGGCAGACACTCAACCACCGAACCACCCAGGCGTCCCTGATCACTTCACTTTACAGACTTAATCTTTTATCCATAGATGTAATAGTTGTATTTACAAAATATATTCTTGTTTGCATTAGTGATATACTAATAACAATTTGCATTTTTATTGATGACTCAGGGCTCTGACAAGAGCCATTTAAAACAATGGAAGAGATGTAGTTCATTGGATTAAATCTAAATTGAAAGGTCATATCTTCTATTTAGATCTCATGAATAAATCCATAACCCCATGACCTTTCAACAGCCTTCTTAATTGTAAATACAGGACCTGATAAGCAATGCGAAATGGTTATCTCCATAAAGGTTGAGACAGCAGTCTCCTCAGGTTTACCTAAGTGGCAATATTTTTTGATAATTCCAAAATTTAGAGTGGGTGATTATTGAAATATAATTCTACATTTAAAAAAAACTCTTTGGAGATTTTGGAAGAAAAATGAATATTGGAGAATAAGGAATATATTAAAGGGTGGGCAGGTTTATGGGGATGATAAATTTTTAACAGAAGAGAGGGGCAGGAGATTTCATCAGGAAAGTAAATTTGCATATTGCTCCAGAGGAAACACATGAAAAGAGGGTAGATAATGAAAAGATAGTTTTGTTGGTTTATTTTTGTTATACTAATTTTGATATGCCAGCTGGGAGAAACATGTGTTCCCATTAACCTATGGTCCCTTGCTGCTGTTCCTAAACCCTCCAGATGGCCTTATGGCTAAAGATTGCTTCTGATCATCGGAGATTGGGGAAAAGGGCCTTTGTAGTCCCTTTGAGGATATTATTCAGTTTGGAAAAGAAACTTTAAGAAAACCGTATTTGATATTTTCCATTTCTTTTTGTTTCGGTAAAATACATATAAAATTTATCATCTTAATCATTTTTAACTGTACAGTTCAGTGGTGATAAATATATCCATAATGTTGTGTAGCCATCACCACCAACCAACCCATCTACATAACTATTTTTATCTTGAAAAACTGAAACTTTATACTCACTAAACAATAACTCCTCATTCCTCCTCCTAGCCACCTGGCAACCACCATGTTACCTTCTGTTTCTATGAGTCCGCCTACTTCAGATATTTATATAAGTAGAATCATGCAGTATTTATCTGTATGCGACTGGCTTGTTTCACGATCAGAATGTCCTCAAGTTTCATCTACGCTGTAGCTTATATCAGAATAACCTTTCTTTCTAAAGCTAAATAATATTTCATCATGTGTATATACCACATTTTGCTTATATATTCATCTGTCAGTAGACACTTGGGTTGCTTCCACGTTTTAGCTATTATGAATAATGCTGCTATAAACATGACTACCAATATCTCTTTAAGACTCTGCTTCTAGAATTGTCGAATCATTTTTCATTTTAATTTTTTTAATTTTTTAATTTTTTTTTCATTTAAAATTTTTTAAAGAACAAACATACTGTTTTCTACAGTGGCTTTGCTATTTCCATTCCTATCAACAGTGCACAGGGGTTCCAACTTCACATCATCACCAATACATCTTTTCTTTCTCTCTCTCTGTCTCTTTCTCTCTTTTTTATGGATTAGTAACCATTCTAATGGGTCTGAGGTAGGATCTCGTTATAGTTTTGATTTCTATTTCCCTAATATTAGTGATGTTGAATATCTTTTCATGTGCTTATTGGCCATTTGTTGTATATTTTCTTTGAGAAATATCCAAGCCCTTTGTCAATTTTTTAAATTGAGTTGTTTGTTCTTTTTTGTTGTTGATTTTTAGAAATTTTCTATATATTCTGTATATTAATCCCTTATCAGATATATAGTTCACAAATATTTTCTCTGATTCTTTGGTTTTCATTTTTATTCTGTTGGTAGTATCTTCTGTTGTGTAATTTTTTTTTTAATTTTCATAAGGTACAATTTTTTTTTTCATTTGTTTCCTGTGCCTCTGGTGTTAAGAAACTATTGCCAAATCCAATGTCATGCAGCTATTCCCCTATGTTTTTTCCTAGAGTTTTATAGTTTTTAATTTTATATTCAGGTATTTGATCCATTTTGAGTTGATTTTTGCATAGGGTATTAGATAAGGGTCCTACTTCATTCTGTAGCATATGGATATTTAGTTTCTCCAACACTATTTGTTGAAAAGACTTTATTTCCTCATTGAATTGTTTGGCATGTTATAAAAAATCATTTGATCATATATATGAAGGTTTATTTCTGGGGTTCTCTGTTCTATTCCATTACCTCTATGGTAATACCACACTTTTTTGATTACTATAACTTTGTTGTAAGTTTTCATATAAGGAAGTGAGTTCTCCAAGTATGTTTTCAATTTCAAAATTGTTTGACTATACAGATTCCACATGGATTTTAGAATGGGTTTTCTATTTCTTCACAAAATGTCATTAGAATTTTGATGGAATTACATGAATCTGTAGATTGCTTTGGATAGTACTGACATCATAAGAATATTAAGTCTTCCCATCCATAGATGTGATTCCATTTATTTATATCTTATTTAATATTTTTTCAGCAATGTTTTTGTGCTTTGCATTTTACAGATCTCTTATCTTGCTTAAGTTAATTTCTAGGTATTTTATTCTTTTTGATGCTATTATAAATGGAATTATTTTTATAATTTCCTTTTTCTTTTTAGCGTTTAGAAATGCAACTGATTTTTGCATGTTGGTTTTATATTCTGCTCTAATATTTATACTGCTGAACTCATTTATTAGTTCTAACAACTTGTGTGTGGCTGCGTGTATGTGTAATCTTTTTGATTTTCTACATATAAGATCATACCATCTGAGAACTAAGAACATTTACTTCTTCCTTTCCACTTTGGATGCCTTTTATTTCTTTTTTTTTCTTACATAATTTCTCTAGCTAGAATGTCCAGTATTATGTGATATACAGGTAGCAAAAGTGAGTATCTTTGCCTTGAAGAAAATCTTTCAGTGTTTCACAATCAAGCATGAAGTTCACTGGGGCTTTTTCTATATGGTTTCTATTATATTGAAGTAGTTTAATACTTCTATTTCTAAATTGTTAAGTGTCTTTATCATGCATTTGAATTTTGTCAAGTGCTTTTTCCGTGTCAAAAATTGAGATAATCATATCATTTTTTTTCTCTTCTGTTAATAGTATATTGCTTGATTTTCATATGTTGAGATGTCTTTGCATTTTAGCAACAAACTCCATTTGGTCATGTTACATAATCTATTTAATATGCTGCTGAAGGGATCCCTGGGTGGCGCAGCGGTTTGGCGCCTGCCTTTGGCCCAGGGCGCGATCCTGGAGACCTGGGATTGAATCCCACATCAGGCTCCCGGTGCATGGAGCCTGCTTCTCCCTCTGCCTGTGTCTCTGCCTCTCTCTCTCTCTCTGTGACTATCATAAATAAATAAAAAAAAATTAAAAAAAAATAATAATAATATGCTGCTGAATTTGGTTTGCTAGTACTTTGTTAAGGACTTTTTTAAAAAGATTTTATTTATTTATTTTTAGAGTACATGAGTAGGGGGAGGAGTAGAGGGGAGCGTGAGGGAGGGGCAAAGCAGACTCCACACTGAACACAGAGCCCTTCATGAGGCTCCATCCCACAACCAAGATCATGACCTGAGCTGAAACCAAAGTCAGACACAGCCAGCTGAGCCACCCAAGGGCCCCTGTTGAGAACTTTTAATTTATGCTTCTAAGGAATGTTGGTCTGTAGTTTTCCTTCTTGCAGTGCATTTGTCTGTCTTTGGTATCAGGCTAATGTTTACCTCATAGAATAAATTAGGAAGTATTCTCTCCTCTTTAGTTTTCTGGAAACATTCAAGAAAGATTAGTATTAATTTTCTACAAATTTGGAAATGTTTGGTAGAATTCACCAGTGAACTTAACAGATCTTGGGCTTCTTTTTCATCAGGAGATTTTTGACTACTGATTCAATGTTAGTTAATACTAAGTCCATTCAATACTAGGTCCATTCAGATTTCCTATTTATTTGTGATTTATTCTTAGTAGATTTTGTGTTTTTAGGTATTTGTCCCTTTTATCTAACTTATCTAATCTGTTGGTATACAATTGTTCATAGTACTCACATATATTTTTTTTTATTTCTGTAGCATTTGTAATACTGTCCCCACATTCATATCTGATTTTATTAATTTGAATGATTTCTCTCTCTCTCCTCCTCTCTCTCTTTAATCCATCTAACTAAAAGTTTGTCAGTTTTGTTGGTCTTTTCACAGAACAAACTTTTGGTTTCACTGACTCTTCTCTATTGTTTTTCTATTTACTACCTTGTTTATCTTTGTTCTAATCTTATTACCTTCTTGCTATTAGCTTTGTGTTTAGTTTGTTCTTCGTTTTTTAGTTCCGTAAGCTGTAAAGTTTTGAGATCTTTCTTTTTTATACAAGATATTTTTTATTTCTTAATATCAGCTTTATTGGGGCATAATTAAAATAAAAATTGAAAGATATTTAAAGTGTACACTGTGGCGATTTGATATATATATATTTATCAAATATTGTGTGTATACATTTTACATATATATGATATATATGTATCATATCATATATATGATATATATTATAAGGATTTCCCCATCTTGTTAACGAGTACATCCATCACTTTATTTACTTATTTGTTTGCTTACTTTTGGTGAGACCATTTAAGTTTACTTTCTTACCAAATAACAATTATACAGTACAGTTTTATCAACTGTGGTCATCTTCCTTCTTATTGCTTTTAAGATTTTCTCTTTGTCTATGGAAAAGTGGTCATAATGTGCTGTCTTAATATGGGTTTTTAGTATGTCTTAGAGCTTCTTGAGCTTCTTAGATGTTTTGATTCATGTTCTATCAAGTCTGAGAGGTTTTCAGCCATTATGTCTCCAAATATTTCATTTGCCCCTTTCTCTTTCTCTGGGACTCCTCAACAGATATGTTGACTGACCTGATGGTGTCCCATAGGTCCCTTAAGTTCTATTTGCTTTTTATCATTTTTTCTTCTGTTCCTCAGAATCAATAAAATCTATTGTCTTATCTTTAAGTTCATTAATTCTCTTCTCTACTTGCTCAAATCTGTCTATGAATCCATCTAATGAATTTTTCATTTCAGTCATTTTTATTGTTCAGTTCTGTAATTTCTTTTTGGTTTCTTTTTTTTTTTTTTCCTTTTCTATCTATTGGTATTTCCACTTTGTTCATACATTGTTTTCTTGCCTTTCTGTACATTTACTTTGTTCTCTTAATATCTTTAAAATTAAATGTTTTAAAGCCTTTATCTAGTAGATCTTCCATCAGGTCTTTTTCAGGGGCAGTCTCAGTTAACTTATGTTTTCCTTTTTTAAAAAAAAGATTTATTTATTTATTCATGATAGACATAGAGAGAGAGAGAAGGAGGCAAGACACAGGAGGGAGAAGAAGGCTCCCTGCTGGGAACCTGTCGCAGGACTCGATCCCGGGACTCCAGGATCGCACCCTGGGCCAAAGGCAGGCGCTAAACCGCTGAGCCACCCAAGGATCCCCATATGTTTTTCCTTTGAATGAAGTATATTTTTCTGTCTCTATGCATGCCATATAATTTTTTGTTGTTGAAAACTGGATATTTGAATCTAGTAATGCAGTAACTTTAGAAATCTGATTCTCCACTTTCCCCAGAATTTTCTCATTTTTGTTTTTGTTTAATTTCCATAGGCTGTCTCCATACTGAGAACCACCCTGAGGTGGAAACAGAAGGTCTTCTAAGGTCTTTTCTGACCTGGTGCCTTTCTCAGGCCAAGCATAATCATGTTCTAATTTATCCCATATATTCAGTTGCTTTTCAATATCCTAATCCTGATGTCTGACCTCTAAAAGGATAAAATAAAGAGGAGAAAAAAGCCATTAGCTCTTGAAGTTCCCTGGAAGTCACTTTAGCCTGAAGTGAAGGGTCATACAATGATGTTTGGAAGTACAACAATGACCACATGCCTCTTTGTCTGTATCTCTGAAACTAAAAGCAAACATCAGCTGTGAGAACACAGATCCCCAATTTTTGGAGGACAGGGTTGTTCCTCACCTCCCCCTAGCTTCTGCAAACTGTGTATAGGCTGCTCCAATAACACCTGCATAGCTTCCTGCCATGGTGCTAGGGGTGAAGCATCCATAGCTGCTACTGTGCTGGAAGCTGAAATTTACTGAAGTTAACCAATTTGCCTCTAAGCCTTTCCCTGGCTGTTGCAAACCCTCGACAGCTTCTAGAGTTCCAAAATAATTACATTAGACAGACTCTGCTAGTGTAATTTTTGTGTAGGTGTGGAGAAAGATTGCTGGTGCTTCCTACTGTCTCTGCTCAAAACCCTCCTTGCTTGATATTTTAAAGTAGCTACAGACTTAGTTCAGCTATCATAGCAAAGAGAATATTTTATTTAATTACTATTAATTCAAATATGATAATTATATATATTACATATGTAATGTAATGTTTCATATCAATAGGTACCCTGTCAATAAATTTTCAAATCTAATTTACTTAAAAGCCATACTTCTTTTCCCAGTAGTACAGGGAATTGTACATTTGTCTAGTCAATAAAAATGAAAACACATATAATGGAGAAAATGTTGAGTATGAATTTCTCACCTGAAATTTGATCTTTTTCCTATACAATATCATCAACTAATCACTAAAGTTGGATTAATGTAGGGGAAGAAACATTTAGATGTTTGGGAATTGTCTCTGTTAATCCAGTTATTCGTTTAGATCAAGTACAATCACTTCCCCCAACTTTCCTTCTTCAGTCATTTTTTCTATTGATACAGAGCAGTGTCATTCATCCTAATGTGCTTACACGGTTTTTATCCTAAGTCAGAAACAATGATAGTCAGCCTGTTATTATACTGACAAGTTGACAACTTTGCAAAATGCAGATGACATTTTAAAGGAACATTTCTTTTTCTTTTTTCTTTTTTTAAGATTTATTTACTTATTTACTTTATTTAGATAGAGAATAAGAGAGTGAGAGCACACAGAGGGGAGGGGCAGAGGCGGAGGAAGAGGGAAATGATTATAAGCAGACTCTGTGGGACCCAATGCAGAGCTGAATCTCAGGACTTCAAGATCACAACCTGAGCTGAAACCAAGAGTTGGACCTCAATCAACTGTGCCACCCAGGTGCCCTGGAACTTTTATTTTTCATTCATGTATCATACACTGAACCTAAAACACTTATTAAGTGCCTATTATATATAAGGTACTGCTTGAAGTATCATAGATGTACAAGAGATTAAGATAAGGTATCTGCCTTCAAGGAACTTCTAGTCCAGTAGTAGAAATAAGTAAATTTGGCTAAATATATATATATATATATATATATATATATATATATATATATATATATATACCAAATAATCAACTGGTTCCCTCTTAGACATCATTAAAAGCACAAAAGGATAAAAATTAAAGATTGTTAGCTTTATCTATAAAGTCAGGAAAGACTTCACAGAGAAAGTAACACTAAATGTCTTAAAAGATGAGATAGGCTAGCAGGGAAAAGTGACTATGGATTAAGAAGCAACCTAAGGAGCTAGCATTCTAAATAGAGGGACTAGAATGGGCAGTGGCAAAAAATCATAACATAGCATAGAGAATCAAAAGCCACATGGCATGACTGGAGTATAGATTATGCGAGGAATCATGGCAAATACTATGACTGGAGAGAGACAGGGCCCAGGGCATGGCAAAGCCTATATAACAAGCTAAGATATTTGGGTTTATTGTAAAGATAAATGAAAGATTTTGTACATGGAAATCCAATAAACATATTTGCAGAAAACAGAAATCACTGAATCCTTATAGTACTCCAGGGACCATGAAATACATATATGTGAGGGTTAGAGATATATGTCAGAGAGTCAGATTATTATATTATTTACAACCTGAGAGCTTGGGATGGCCCATTTGTTTCTTCCAGGTTGTGATTCAGCACTTGTCTTTTAGGAAAGAGATGTGTGAGTCTTCTTTGGTTATGGTTTTTTTTTGGATGATTATTTCTACTAGAGATGCCTGTTTCTACTGGAAGAAAAAGCTCCTATTAGGCAATTGTTAAGTACTTAGTTTTACTTCTTTATAGAATGAGAACATCTCAGTGTATTGAATTGGATATTTTAAACTAGAAGTTGGGCAGCCACCTTCAGCCCGGGGCCTGATCCTGGAGACCTGGGATGGAGTGCTGCATCAGGCTCCCTGCATGGAGCCTGCTTCTCCTTCTGCCTGTGTCTCTGTCTCTGTCTCTCTCAATCTCTGTGTCTCTCATGAATAAATAAAAAAAAATCTTAAAAAAAAAAACCTGGAAGTTGCCTCTATTTTTTAAACATATATTTGTGATTTGTTTATTTAAAAAAAACAACATGGGACATCAGTCATAATATTAAAAATCTTAATTTTGAAAATATTAAAAATGTTACTTGAAAAATATCTAGTCTTAAACCTTACTTTTACCCAATAATTGCTTTCTCCATAGACAATGGTTTTAATTATTTTCCTATTCCCTGATATTTAAATACATATGATAATCTATGATGAGTTTTATTGGCGTTTCTAATTTTTATTTATGAACTAATATTATTTATTAATTAACCACCTTTACAGGTGCTATCATGATATCTTTTCTACCACATTTTCCCAATGCACATTATTAAATCAAAATGACTGCCAATATAGACCACTTCAAATCTAAGTAGTTCAGTACAAGAACATTTCTTTTTCTCTGTCTTTCTGTATCAGTTTTCAATTGTATAATGTTCTCTTTACATATATAATTGATTTGTTAAAATGTTTGATAAGATCTACTCATTAGTGTCCCTATTTTTCATAAACTTATTCCTTCTTGCCTTCGATTTCCAACTGTGGTCTTAGCTGGTAGTTCTTCTGTAATCTTGGTTCATTATTTCACTTTTTTCCCTGATAAGATCCACCATTTCTTGAATCCTGTATTTTGATTTGATTCATTGATTGATTAGTTGATTGATAACTCTCTTGTTTCCTCAAAATATATCTTTAAGTAAGATATTTTAGAAAAGGTACAAAAGAGGGTATTTTCATGGATCTTTATGTGGCTAATTATGTTTTATGTTTTTATTGTACCTTATGACTGTTGATTTAAGTTTCATTTGGATATTGAAAATTATTTTTTCCCTCATATCTTTGGTAGCTTCCAGAGTCACATGGCTAGTAAAAAATCTGATGCCATTCTGAATCTCACTTCTTTGTTTTTGACATGTGTTTTCTGAAAAATTTTAGGGTACTCTCATTATTTCTGGTATTTTGAATAATAATGATGTGCTTTGATGTATTGTGTGACCTTTCAAGCCATATACTTGTGAAGTTCTTAGACAGTTGATTCTGTTATTTCTTTGACAATGTTTTATACTTTCCTTTTTCTATTCTTTTCTGGAACTTCATTTAGTCAGACATTGTGCCTCCTGGATCAGTCTTTTAGGTCTCTGTTCTCTCATTTATTTTTTTACTATGAAATAAATAAGAAGATATATCTATGCAGTTTAAATCATAATAATAAATGAATATTTTTTGTACTAATCTCCCAGGTTAAGAAAAAATAAAAAATATTGCAGGTAATTTGGAAGCTTGTGATGTTTTACTTAAGAATTATATGCACTCTAGGTTAAAGAAGTTTGTACCTATTTATAGTTAAAAGATATATTTATTTTTCTTCCTTTTTCTCTTTGTTTTGTTTTGTTTTTTGGAGTGGCTATTGTCTTGTAAATATATTGTTTTCTCCTTTACCATGCTAACATGATTAATTACTTTTCTAATATTAAAATAAGACTGCATTCATAGGACAAATGTAACATGGTCTCTTTTAAAGATTGTCTTTTGTTTTAGTAAATTTTTTGCTTAGGATTCTTGTTTCAGTATTCATGCATGAGATAAATTTCCTTTCTCTTACTATGTTTAAGTTTGAAAACAAGTTAAGGAGTTAAGGTGTAATCCCTCTAAGCCAATTCTCCCAGTGTTAATGTAATACTCTGAGGTAGTTTTATATTTTGTCAACTTAGTTAAGCTGGAATTGTGTTTCTCAAAACTCTGTTCCCTTTCTAGTTCCATGAAAGAGCAAGCCTGAGAGACATTTGTGTGAACTTTAACAGAAGATGAAGCAGCAGTTACCATTCTCTGAAGGTCAGTGTAGAGTAGTAGTAGGTACCATTGCACCTTGCACATATTTTATGGGTTCACTTGCTCATCTCAGGCCCTCAACTTTCCTGCTTCTGTACTTGATCTTTTTCAGCTTTGACTCTTGAACCAGATGCATGTGGGCTAAGGGCACTAGCTCCTTCTGTGGGTAATTGAGGGTAGTGAGAGATATCCTCATGGGTTCCAGCGGATCCTTATTCTTCTCTGTTCATGTCCAGCTGTTATCTAATTGCCACCAATGTAGATTTACAATGACGTTAGGCCCACCAGAAGATGCAGAGGTAACAGCTTTCCATAAACCATTTTTTTTTTTTGTACTTTGACTTTATTTTTCAGAGAAATTTTAGGTTCACAGCAGAAGGTACAGAGATTTCCTATGTATCCCCTGCCCCCACACATGCATAGTCTTCTCCATTTCCACAAATGATTTGATCTTCTCCTACAGCTGTGTTAGAGCTGATTCCAGAGTCTGCTCCATGAGCTTGTACCCTTGCACTTAGGGACCAACACTTAGAAGAGAGTTCATGCCCAATTGTTGCCATTTTGAAATTCTTAACAATTTTATCTTTGAATATGTGTTGTATAAGTAAAGGCTGATGAACAATAGAGTATGAGCTGGGTGCTTGCATCCTTGGCTAACAGGTGAACCTACCTTTCTGAGAGGAATGCTTGGCTGTTCATTCCCTGGCCCTTGCCAGATGACTGCTGCTGTCCTCTGGACCCAGCAGGCCACTGGGCAAAGTGCAGGAAGGATTGAGGTTGGGTACATACACTCCCGATATCTAGTCACAGGGCGAGCCCCAGGTGCTTGTGAGGGTCTACACTCACCCACAGGTGTTTCTTTTGCCCAAAGGTGTATAACATTAAGTAGGAAATAAAAACATCACAACAAATATAAGAGAGTAACAAAAAAAAAGGTTTTGTTTTGTTTTTTTTCCTCTGCTTTTTGAATAGGAAGTTCTGCATTTTCATTTTGTACTGGCTCCTTCAAATTATGTAGCTGGCCCTATCTAATTCCTACAATTAATCCCTTATTCTCTGTCACCCTTAGTTGTTTTGATTAAACCCTAACTTCTCTGATTAAATCTTAACTGGCACAAAGTAGAATGAACTATTCTTGAATGCTGATAGAACTTGTTTGTAATATGTTTGGGTTTGTGTCTTCATGGTAGCAAGACATTTATCTAGTTAATTACATTTTTAATAGTTATGATTATCCAGGATTTTGATTTCTTCTCGTCTGTATTAATATATTAGATTTTTCTAAGAACTTATTAGTTTCATCTAAGTTTTCAAATGTACTTGTTATGAATTTTCTCAGCTGATTAATCTCCATAGCATCTGTGGTTTTGTCCTCTGTGTCTTCTCTGTTTTGCTTAGCTTAATCTTGCTAGTGATTTGTCTGCTTAAAGTCTTTTCCCTGTTATATGTGTTTTTTTAAAGATTTTATTTGTTTATTCATTCATGAGAGACAGAGAGAGAGAGAGGGAGAGAGGCAGAGACACAGACAGAGGGAGAAGCAGGCTCCATGCAGGGAGCCCAACATGGGACTCGATCCCGGGTGTCCAGGATCATGCCCTGGGCTGAAGGCAGGCACTAAACTGCTGAGCCACCCAGGGTCCCCTCCTTATTATATGTTTCCTTTATATTTTGTTAATTTCTGTTCTTGTCTTTTTGCTTCTCCATTCTTTGTGTTTATTCTGCTGCTGTTCTAATTTCTTATGTTGGAAAATTTTATAACTTTGAGATTTTTTTTATAACTACTGTAAGAATATAAGAATTAGACAAATTTATTTTTTTAGTTTTTAAGGATTTTATTTATTTATTTGAGAGAGACAAAGAGCATGAGAGAGAGAGAGAGTACACAAACTGGGGATGGAGAGAGGGGCAAGAGGAGAGGAAGAAGCAGATTTCCACTAATTAGGGCACCGTACATGGGGCTCAATTCCAGGACTCGGGTTCATGACCTGAGTCACCCAGGTGCTCCAAGAGTTAGACAACTTAAATACAACAGTTGTAAACCAAATATATTTGAGTATATATATATAGAATAATAGTTCCCCCACTTGAACTATAAAATTTGGTATGTTTTCACAAATATGTACAACCATATAATCTTTAACTCCACTCCAAATGGAGAGTACTTCCATCACACCAGAGTTCCTACATCATCCTTGTAGTCAGTGCTTTCCCCAGTCCTTGGTAACTACTAATCTCCTTTCCACTAATATGGTTAATTTTTGACTATTCTAAGTCAAAGATTTTACAAATATAGACATACAGAATTATCTTGAGGGGGACAGTTGTGAAAACTTGCTGAACCATTCTAATAGGCACAAACTTGGAAGTACAAAGATTTTATTTATTTGTAAGAGACAGAGAGAGAGAGAGGCAGAGAAGCAGGCTGTGCACATGTGGAACTTAATCCCAGGACTCTGGGATCACACCCTGAGCTAAAGGCAGATGCTCAACCACTGAGCCACCCAGGCGCCCTGTACTGTGTCCTTTAGACCAGCTTTGTTAATTTTGCCATCCAGACTCAGATTTTCCGTATCAGTATGTCACAGCAGTAGTGTTAGTACCATTATTTTAGAAATATGTAGGAGAAATATGTATTTTAGTGGTTACAGTTATGGCAGGGTGCTGTTGTCATGTTGTCAATGGAGGAGTCTAGTAATTCTAAATGTTGTAATGCCTGAGAGTGCCCAACAATAACCAAGTGTACCATATGTTAGAGTAGGTAATTAGTTAGGCTTTAATGGGATGCCTGGAAGCCAGCAAAGGGGAAATCATGGTCAGCGATGGGGAAAGTCAGAGGCCCATCCTGACAGCACTCCAAAACAAAGCCACAAGAAGCCAGATCGAACCAGATATAGGCTCAAGACAGAGAAGGTCAGAGATTTTGACCAAGGGAGAAAGGACACAAAACCCTGCACCCCAAGAAATCCCCTTTCCAAGTAATAAATATTCTACTCCTTAGTTAGCAACTGTAAATAAAAAATAGAGACCCATACCCCATGGGGCACACCTTTCCCTTAGCTCACCCATTCTCACACCTCAAGAGCATATTCTCACTTTAATAAACTCTTCACTTGCATTGGCTCAACCACTGTGTCTGGTCCCTCCTTGAATTCTATCTTGTGAGGAGACCAGGAGCCTCTGGTGACATCCAGGAGTGGGTCGGGCAGATGCCTCAGGGCCAGGGGTCTCCCCAGGTTACCTAGCAACACATATACTGCATAACTGAAACTAAGATCATATTTTCTTTTACATATACTAAGTATTTTGTCAGTGTTTTATATTATATGTCAGTATAAGTTTTCCAAGCATACAAATGAAGATAAAGTCAACACTAAGGAGACAGAGTAGGGTCTGGGAAAATTGGACATCCACATGCAGAAGAATGAAACTAGACCACTCTCTTTCACCATACACAAAGATAAACTCAAAATGGATGAAAGATCTAAATGTGAGACAAGATTCCATCAAAATCCTAGAGAAGAACACAGGCAACACCCTTTTTGAACTCGGCCATAGTAACTTCTTGCAAGATACATCCACGAAGGCAAAAGAAACAAAAGCAAAAATGAATTATTGGGACTTCATCAAGATAAGAAGCTTTTGCACAGCAAAGGATACAGTCAACAAAACTCAAAGACAACCTACAGAATGGGAGAAGATATTTGCAAATGACATATCAGATAAAGGGCTAGTTTCCAAGATCTATAAAGAACTTATTAAACTCAACAGCAAAGAAACAAACAATCCAATCATGAAATGGGCAAAAGACATGAAGAGAAATCTCACAGAGGAAGACATAGACTTGGCCAACATGCATATGAGAAAATGCTCTGCATCACTTGCCATCAGGGAAATACAAATCAAAACCACAATGAGATACCACCTCACACCAGTGAGAATGGGGAAAATTAACAAGGCAGGAAACAACAAATGTTGGAGAGGATGCGGAGAAAAGGGAACCCTCATACACTGTTGGTGGGAATGTGAACTGGTGCAGCCACTCTGGAAAACTGTGTGGAGGTTCCTCAAACAGTTAAAAATATACCTGCCCTACGACCCAGCAATTGCACTGTTGGGGATTTACCCCAAAGATACAAATGCAATGAAACGCCGGGACACCTGCACCCCGATGTTTCTAGCAGCAATGGCCACGATAGCCAAACTGTGGAAGGAGCCTCGGTGTCCATCGAAAGATGAATGGATAAAGAAGCTGTGGTTTATGTATACAATGGAATATTACTCAGCTATTAGAAATGACAAATACCCACCATTTGCTTCAACGTGGATGGAACTGGAGGGTATTATGCTGAGTGAAGTAAGTCAGTCAGAGAAGGACAAACATTATATGTTCTCATTCATTTGGGGAATATAAATAATAGTGAAAGGGAATATAAGGGAAGAGAGAAGAAATGTGTGGGAAATATCAGAAAGGGAGACAGAACATAAAGACTGCTAACTCTGGGAAACGAACTAGGGGTGGTAGAAGGGGAGGAGGGCGGGGGGTGGGAGTGAATGGGTGACGGGCACTGGGGGTTATTCTGTATGTTAGTAAATTGAACACCAATAAAAAATAAATTTAAAAAAAAAAAAAAAAAGGAGACAGAGTAGATAGAAACAACCTAGTGAATTCACTCAGGGCTGAACCAACTGATTCACAGATTGCTCTCATTTGTACACCTGGTTTTGCACGCGGATAATGGTTAAGTGCATTTGAATTTTTAAAAAATATTCAGTCAGAAGCAACCTAAAAGTTTGGCACAAGAATTTTTAATATAATTACCTATATTGGGCAGCCCCGGGGGGCTCAGCGGTTTAGCGCCGCCTTCAGCCCAGGGCCTGATCCTGGAGACCTGGGATTGAGTCCCATGTTTGGCTCCCTGCATGGAGCCTGCTTCTCCCTCTACCTGTGTCTCTGCCTCTCTCTCTCTCTGTATGTCTCTCATGAATGAACAAATAAGATCTTTTTTTAAAAATTACCTATATTGTGTTGTAATTGTTAGCATGAATGATCAAGCCATTAAATAACCCATTAGTAAAATGTTTAAAAATATTTTCACATTTATTTTAAATCTAGGATCCTTAATAAAATTTCTAAACAAAGTGCAACCAATTTCTTTTATTTTATAGTTATATTATATACTCTAGTATATAATTTCTAAGGAAATTTCTGTGAAATTATATACTCACTGATAAATTATTCACCATTTTGAAAAACCTGTATACTTGGAGTGAGTTTTGAACTTATCAAACGCTTATTCAGCATTAAGATTATAGCATTGTTATTTTTAAAAAGGCCTTCTGTATTTTTCTAATTTAAAAATTATCCATGTGGTCTGAGACTAAGTCTTATAATGGTTGGGTTAATTAATTTTTTTTTAAGATTTTGTTTATTTATTCATGACAAACACAGAGAAGCAGATTCATAGGCACAGGGAAAAGTAGGTTCCCAGAGGGGAGCCTGAGGCAGGACTCGATCCCAGGACCCCAGGATCGCAACCTGAGCCAAAGGCAGATGCTCAACCACTGAGCTACCCAGGCATCCCAGGTTGATAAATCTTTTAATGTATTATATAATTCATCTGATAGCTTTCTATTTCCTATTTTTTTAAACCTATTTTACTTAGGAGACATTTCTTTCTTTTACTATACTTATCTGGAAATGGATTAAATTGATTTCTCTACTTTTCTATATACCATAGAAAGTTTAAGTAGCATCTGAATTTTCAAAATTACAGCAGAATTATATACTTTATGATTTTAAAAGTATCGTTTCTGTCTCTCATTATTTTATCCTATGTCCATTTCTTAATTTTATTTAATTTTCTCATTCTTCTAATCATAATCGCCATTGTTATGTTATTATCTTAATTAATTTTAAAGACCCTGTTCTTGAAAATATTTACTAGTTACTTTTTTAATTCATTTGTGTCCTTTCTGCCATTATTTCTTTATTTATACATACTTTTTATATGCACTATTTATACATATTATTTATACAGTTCATATTATACATAGTTTTAACATCATTCTTAATCAGTACATATTTCTATGAATATACCAATAGTGACTATTTCTTATTTTGAATTATTTATATTATTTCTTTTTTTTTTAAAGATTTTATGTATTTGATTGAGAGAGAGAGAGAGCACGAGTGAAGGGGAGGAGCAGAGAGAGAGGAAGAAGATTTCCCTGCTAAGCAGGGAGCCAGAAGTCAGGCTGGATCCCAGGACCCCTGGGATCATGACCTGAGCCAAAGGCAGATGCTTAACTGACTGAGCCACCCAGGTGCCCCTTATTTATACTATTTCTAAATTTCCTCTTTTTTTTTTACTATTATTTGGAATTGTGATAATTATCAATATAAATATTTTCTTGTGAATTTCTCCAATTACTTTCTGAGGATAAATTACTATAAGCAAAATTTCCAGGCTAAATTTTCCCTCTGTCTCATTCTCTCTAGTTCATTTCTCTCTCTCCAGCTTTGTTATACATTGCTAAATTAATATTCTCTTTAAAAGTTCACACAATATCCATTGTTATATATTTATAAATTTGCTTTGGAAGCCTATGGACATAGATTTAGATAATATTGGTCTTTTTCCAACTATCACTCTATTAAAAATATAAATGGGATCAAGTGATTCTATTCCTTTTTTGCAGTTTAGAAAATTATTCAAAAAAATCTCAAAGATATTTAGTTTTAGAATTCTGTTAATGAGGAAAAAAAAACCCAGTAGATATGAAAATAGTAAATTTCCGTCAAGATTTTGGTGCTATCCACAGAAGAAATAAGTTAAGTGATTTAGCACTTATTTGTAAACTTTGAACTCTAACTTTTCTCTAACATAGAGCTTTTACTTTATTATATAAATACAGAAAGGGAAGCATATCTAGAGTTATTAATGCTGTTGCTGAGATAAGTAAAGGAATATAAATGCGGAAAAGCAGAAAGAGGCTATTCTCTGTGCATTTCATAACCTCTCCCCTTCTACCGCTCAGCTTCTTTTCTTGTCAAATTCTCTGTACTGTCCAAGGACACTCTAACTGTAGAAAAACGCATTTCAACATAATTTAGAATAACAAAACAACTCTCTTGGCCTGCCCTGACGTAGGCCTTCAGTTTTGTGTATTGAAATGATTGCTTAGAATGAGAGAACATAATTCTATATTCTAAAACCCTCAATTGTTTGTATTATTTGTAGTCTGAAGAGATGGGAATATATGAGCTTCGGGGTTAAAAATACCTGTGGTCAAATTTGTGCCTGCCACTTCATTAGTTTAGTGACATTGGGAAAGCTAGTTAATATTCTAAACCTCAGGAAGATTTAATGGTTGATGAAAATTTATATAAATGTATTCTTAAACCATCATTTATTATTTATGTAAATATATTTTCACTGTTCAGTTGATGTGTGTGTGTGGTGTGTATATGTTTGTACACACAATTTAATAGGTTCAAGAAGCATAAGCATATGCAGTAACCATTTTTTCTGAAGGAGAAGACTTATTGAAGGGAGACTAGAATCAAATTTCAGATCTACCATCCATTAGCTACCTGACCTTGGATAAGTTACTTAATTGTTCTTTTGTTTTATGTATCACCCTTCTTCTTTTCTTATACTGGCCAGTTGAAGAAGTTCCTTGGGCAAAGTGAGTTTTATTCCTGGAGCAGATTCTTTTATCTCTTCCAGACCCTTTATTACACCCTAGCTAACCATCTCATTATGCATACTGCTAAGGTCAGAGAAAGGATGTCAAACAGCAAAAACCTCCTTTTGTCTTTCAGTGTCATTACTACACATGCAGTATATCTTTAACCTTTATACTAAACCACCACTTATTTAAATCCCTTTCTTTGGTCTGTCAATACTGGTATAATGACTGTGAAATTTTAAAAAACTGTGTACCAGTATGCTTAGAACATATGTCAAACTGTTCCTGCAAAGCGCTGGGTGAACCAATCCCCAAGAGACATCTGTATTGAATCAAGAACTCCCTGGGGCTATGAATATTTTGTTTTGTTTCAGTAGCTTTTTGTCTTTTTTTTCCCCTTATAATCTTTACTTGGGAAAAATTTGCATTGAATTCACAGTCTTCCCAACACAATAGCAGAAATAAAATAAAATGTATAACCAGCATATCATCAATTCACAGTTACAGTAATGTTTATGAATATGGCACGTACACGCCTGACAGATGTTTGCCTATGTGATTATTTAGAATTATATTTTTCATTGCTTCTGTGTAATGTCTATTAACAGAAAGCCAAGAGCTAAAATTTTAACTCTGAATAAATTTTTCACTAAAAAAATGTATAAGGAATGAATGTCATTTTTACTTCTATTACCATCAATTACATCTGATTCTGACATTAAATGGAATCATAAATGCCTGCCAGAAGGTGGATCACCTGACTATCCATCACCTTCTAAAGATGAATCCTTCATACCCCTCTTCCACCAGCCACCACCTACCAAACAATCTTATTCCACAGTAAATTTCATTTTATGTGCAAACTGTATTTACAACCAAATGATTTATTATTTATGTAAATATGTTTTCACTGTTCAATTGATACTTCTTCTAACTGTGAAAAATTATTTTAGTATGTTGAGTTAGAATAGAATGCATAATATCTTTCCCATTAAAATTAGTAGAGTATGTGTGTGTGTGTGTGTGTGTGTGTGTGTGTATAGACAAATTTTTCAGGAATAACTAAAACTTGTTAACTAAAAAAAAGGGCATAAATTAATCCCTAAGAGATTCAGAAGACAGTATAAATTTTATTGTCTATAAATGTAACTTCTTTATTGCATATCATAAAAGAACTTTTACTTTAAATGTCATTAGTTATTAAATTCCATACATAGCATGCTATATGCATTAATATTACAGTGTATACGCTTAAAAGGCATTTATATAATTGTTATAAATTTCAAATACTATTTGTCATGGAAATGGTATATTAATCTTAATATACTGTTTTAAAAAACATTTTTGAACAGTGCCAAAATTTGAAAATAATCTAAGTTAAATTTAAATATGTGAAACAGAAAATTAGGGGCACAAGGTCTATCTTTTCTTCTTTGAAATTTCAGACTTTTAAAAAAATTGTCTAAACAATTTAATTTTTTTATGCTCGTGAAGAAGTGAAAACTCAAAATCATCCATGATTTTATATACTTGTAATTGAGTTTTTCCTACATCCCACTGTTTACTGAAACGATTTCTTCTAAAAAATCTCCCTAAAAATATGTTCCCTTAGAGGCAATAGTAATATATGTAGGCTTAACAGTGCTTGTGGCTTTGCCATTGTAAACATGTATAAGCCATAATTTGGATTGTGACTTTTTATATCTGTCTGTCCATCCATCTGTCCATCTATCTATCCATCGTTACTAACCTATCTACCTATGCTTTATCAGTATTAGGTTTATTCATTTCTTTAAGGAAAATATGTCTACTTGACACTTATTTAAATGTAAACTAGTGCATTTTTTGTAAAATAGCTTGAAGAGGGATCCATAGATCCTTCTGGATGGTTCATACATTCTTATTGCATAGTTTTTTTAATTGCAACAACTTAATCTGTTTAATAAAACTATACATAGCTTTTGGGGGTTTTTGGTTTGTGTTTTGGGTTTTGTTTTTGTTTTTGTCTTTACCAAATGCTGACTACATCAACATTTCAGATAGAGGCCTTAGTTTTTAAAATATAAACCCTCAAAATAACTAAGTTATCAGAATCAGAGAAGAATAAAAAGAAATATTTGGTAGTTTTGTTAACTTATAAAGGGACCATAGATTCTTTTTCTTTTTTTAATGTTTCAAGCTTTTATTTACCTTCTAGTTAGTTAACATATATTTATAATATTAGTTTCAGGACTAGAATTCAGTGATTCATCACTGACATCAAACACGCAGTGCTCATCACATAAGTGCCCTCCTTAATACCCATCACCCATCTAAGCCCATCCTCCTGCCCACCTTCTCTCCAACAACCCTCAGTTTATTTTCTATAGTTAAGAGTTTTCTCATGATTTGCCTCACTCTCTTCTTTCTTTCCCTATTTTCTTCTTTTACTTTTCTCTGACTTATTTTGCTTAGCATAAAACACTCTAGCTCCATCCATATTGTTGCAAATGGCAAAATTTCATTCTTTTCATGGCTGAGTAATATTTCATTATATGTGTATACCACCTCTTCTTTATCCATTCATTAGTCAATGGACGTTTGGGCTCTTTCCATAATTTGGCTATGGTTGATAGTGCTACTGTTAAGTATCAGGATGCATGTGCCCCGTCAGATCAGTATTTTTTTATCCTTTGGGTAAACACCTAGTAGTGCAATTAGTGGGTTATAGGGTAGTTCTATTTTTAATATTTTGAGGAATCTCCATACTGTTTTCCAGCATGGCTGACCAGTTTGTATTCCCTCCAACAGTGTAAGAGGGTTCCCCTTTCTCCCATCCTCACCAACATTTGTTGTTTCCTATGTTGGTAATTTTAGCCATCTTTCCTTGATGATAAGTGATGTTGAGCATCTTTTCAAGTGTGCTAGCCACGTGTATGTCTTTTTTGGAAAAATGTCTATTCTTGTCTTCTGCCCTTTCTTAACTGGATTATTTATTTTTGGATGTTATTTGATAAGTTCTTTATAGATTTTGAATAGTAACCCTTTATCAGATATTTGCATTGCAGTCATTTGCAAATATCTTCTCCCATTCCATCAGTTGCCCTTTAGTTTTGTTGACTGTTTCCTTCACTGTGCAGAAGCTTTTCATTTTGATTAAGTCCCAACAATTCACTTTTGCTTTTGTTTCCCTTGCCCCCAGAGATGTCTCTAGTAAGAAGTTGCTATGGCCAAAGTCAAAGAGGTTACTGCCTCTGTTCTCCTCTAGGATTTTACTGGTATCCTGTCTCACATTTTGGTCTTACATCCATTTTAAATTTATTTTTGTGTTTGGTGTAAGAAAGTGGTGCAATTCCATTCTTTTGCATGTTGCTGTCCAGTTTTCCCAACACCATTTGTTGAAGAGACTGTCATTTTTCCATTGAGTATTCTTTCCTACTTTGTTGAAGATTAGTTGATCATATAGTTGTGAGTCCACTTCTGAGTTTTTTATTCTGTTCCATTGATCTGTGTTGTCTGTTTTGCACCAGTACCATAGTGTCTTGATGACTACAGCTTTGTGATATAGTTTGAAGTCCAGAATTGTGATACCTCCAACTTTGCTTTTCTTTTTCAAGATATATTTGATATAAAGTGTCCATGGATTTTATTTTATTTTATTTTTAAAGCTTTATTTACGAGAGAGAGAGAGAGAGAGAGAGAGAGAGAGAGAAAGAAAAAGAGGAGAGAGGGCATGAGTAGGGTGGAGGGTCAGAGAGAGAGGGAGAAACAGAATCCCCTCTGAGTAGGGATTTCAATGAGCCCAACATGCAAGCCTCAATCCTAGCTAGGACTCTGGGATCATCATCTGAGCCAAAGGCAGATGCTTACATCACTTGAGCCACCCAGGTGCCCCTGGACCATAGATTCTTAAATGTGGAAATATTTAGTGGAAATATCCACTGAATCTAATTGCAGAATTAAGACTAAGATATCAATTTAATGGCTTTGGCATTAGGAGAACCTGACTCTTGTTCTAATAGTAATAATAACAATAGTAATAAATCACAATAATATTAATAATACTAATGCTAATATAAATGCTAATATAAATGCTAATATATAATATTAATGCTAAAAATACATTTGCTAAATACTTAAAACTGTTCAGGCAATATGCTCAGCACTTTGCCTTAAGAATTTTATTTGATTTCCATACATCTGCCGTATGAAAAACACTCCTGTTACCCTCCTTTTACCAGTGAGGAAATAAGCTTAAAGAGATTAAAAGAAATGTACCAACAGTTTCTCAGCTTATAAACGGAAGAATCTGGAACTCAAAATCAAGTTGTTTGGGATCCCTGGGTGGCGCCGCGATTTAGCGCCTGCCTTTGGCCCAGGGCGCGATCCTAGAGACCCAGGATCGAATCCCACATCGGGCTCCCGGTGCATGGAGCCTGCTTCTCCCTCTGCCTGTGTCTCTGCCTCTCTCTCTCTCTGTGTGTGACTATCATAAATAAATAAAAAATTTAAAAAATGTTTAAAAAAAATCAAGTTGTTTGATCGTAGAATCTACCTTCTTAACCACAGTGCCTTATTATTCTGAAAACAGTTAACTTCTTAGAACCTTCATTTTATTTATCTGTAAAATAAGAATAATCAATTAACGATCTCCAACTCCTTTATAAAATGTATAATTAAGTATTATAAGGTAAGTGAACATTTAAGGTGAAAAATTTTGGTTCTTTTTATTCTCTGTGGCAGCACAGTTTGTGTAGCCTAAATATTTTTATCCACAATACCCTATGCCTTTCTTCAATTAATGTTTATGGAATTAGGAAATCACTTTATACATGTATAAGGAACACTAAATGTACAAAGTGGTCTTCTACTCTTTTAACTCCATTTTTCACATTTATTTTTTGTAATATTTTTTTAAAAATTTCAATCCAGCTATTCATTTTGAGATTTTTATTATTTTTTCTTTTTATTTTTTGGTAATAGGTTTTATAGACTATTATTTATTATGTTATCAACTTCCATGAAATTATATTAGTATTTTTAAATGGACATTTCATTATTTATCATTATTCATTAATTTCCTATTCACTTTTAACATTTATAGCAAATTATCTTCCTTTTCCTGTGGTTCAGAATATGCATGATCAAGTTTTTGATGTCAAAACATTCAAGTAGTGACTGAAATTTCTAAAATGTTTTAACAAAATTTGATTCAATTTAGCTGAAATAATGATCAAAAGCAGCAAAAATCTGCATAATTCTTTATATATATTCAGGTTAGTCTTAGTATTATAACTCTGAGATTGTCCCAAAAATGTAGATCTTGCTAATGGCATTCAAAGTGATTATTTTAATTTTTTAATTGAAGAATTATTAGCATATAATATTGTATTAGTTGCTCATGACTACATAATGTTTTAATATGTATCTATTTTATGAATGGTCGCTACAATAAGTCTAGTTGCCATCTGTCACCATATAGAATTGTTAGAATATTATTGACTGTATTCCCTATGCTGTACATTACATCTCTGTGTCTTTTTTATCTTATAACTAGAAGATTGTGCCTCTGAATCCTCTCCGTCTATTTCATATATTCCCCCCACTCGCTTCCTCTCTGGCAGCCATCAGTTTGCCCTCTATATTTATAAATCCATTTCTGTTTGGTTTGCTCATTTACTTTTTAGATTCCATATATAAGTGAAATCCTGTGGTATCTGTCTTTCTCTGACTTATGCACCTTGGCATGCTACCGTCTAGGTCCATCCATGTTGCTGCAAATGGCAAGGTTTCATTATTTTTTATGGTTGACTAGTATTCCATTGTGTATGTGTGTGTATAGATATACATGTGAAATATTTTAAATTTGAAAAAATCAAAAGAATCACTGTACAAGGGTTTTAAAGTAGATTTTTTTTAAATTTTTCTTTTCTGCTTGGTTGATATAATAGCTCTCATCACTGTGTGACTTACAAAATCAATTTCTAGGTAAGTGATTAAGATCTGGGAGATAAATTTTAGAAGACACTTGGAAATAATCTACACTTGGAGTTTAAGACTTCACCTTCTAACATTTCAGTGTGTGATGAATGAAAAGTATTCTTAACTATACTACACGTATGGAATGTGTCTATGGCTTGTATACTACATGTTAAATGTCTTTTTTTATTGCTTCTATGGTAGTAAGTAGTAAATTTTATTTCTTTAGAATATAAAAAATGAATTGGTGTTTTTATTTACCAAAAGCTAAATAGTTAAACTAGGCCAAACTAAAATGTGGAAGAGCTTTAGTAAAGACAACATATTTCAAGTCTGGGGTTTACTTTCCCTGATCACAGTTAAATAATGCTAGTTTTATGGGAAATAAAAATAATTCTAGTACACTCCTGTGTCTTTGGGTTCCTTTTTTCATTATTATTTTAAACAACTGTGGTAGAAAACACCTTTCAGAAATAAAATGTATTCTCAGTTTATTATTCCCTCTTTATTATTGAACATAGACACATTATATAAAATATTACACATAAACATTCAATACCTAGAATGTTAGTATACTTCATTTTTATCATAATATATTTTTATTTAAAAAATCACCAAAGGTAAATATAAATCCATAGGTGAATTAAAGTCATCCTGAATACCACTACCGTTTCCTTTTTTAAAAGATTTTATTTATTTATTCATGCGAAACACAGAGAGACAGAGGCAGAGACACAGGCCGAGGAAGAAGCAGGCTCCCCACAAGGAGCCCAATGCTGGACCCAATCCTAAATCCCGGGATCACACCCTGAGCCAAAGACAGACACTCAACCACTGAGCCACCCAGGTGTCCCCAATTACCTTTTACAAAAGTCAATTGGAATACCTTGTCATTGTATTTAAATATGCTTAAAGCATCATGGATTATAATCTGTAAATGATATTTTATTAGTAATATATATATAAATATGATTGAATGCAAATTCACATAACCAAGTCAATTACAATGGATATAATGACTTCACTTGGGATTAATTTTCACTAGAATGGGTTAATTCATTGTGAACATAATTATTTCATTTATAAAATAAGGTCCTTTGGTCAAAATAATTAAAACTATCAGATAATAAAAAATACCAAAGAACAACTGAAAATACCTCTTTAGCTTATAATACATCATATATCTTATATTCCATTTGTACTGTCAAAAAGCTTTTGAGATGACATAATTTTAAGACATACACAAAATAATTGTGAGAGTCAATTTATAAAAGTGGAGAAGTAATATATAAAATATATCTTAGGTATATCATTTAAACACTCAATATACTAGGGGCCATTTGAGAACAAATGAAATAATGTATTAAAATCTCTCCCTCTACGTTATAATAAATATAGGCAATTTCATAAAGAATTCACAAGCCGCTTTTGAAGAAATAAATTTTCTTATTTAAATTCTGCACTGCCCATTTTTACTACTCATTTACTGTCACTGGGAGTTTAATGATCAGAAGAATGGAATTGAATAGGCTTAGAAACTACATTTAAAAAAGATTACTTGAGGGGTATCTAAGTGGCTGTAGATTAAGTGCCTGACTCTTGATTTCACTCTGGTCATATAATTAGGGTTGTGAGATCAAGCCCCACGTCTAGCATGAAGTCTGCTTAAGATTCTCTCTTTCTCTCCCTCTCTTCCTACCCTCTCCCCTGTCCCACTTTCCCTCTCTCTCTTCTCTACAAGAAAAAGAAAAAAAAGTACATGAGTTTAGAGTACCTGAAGTATACGTGTTGAATTCATAACTATACATCAACAGACAGGGGGAAAATGTTCAGACATGCATTTAGCAGGAAAAGATCATGTTCCACAGGGGCCTGTCCATGTGAGAGACCTGGCAAGACTGGAGCACAGATGGTAAGAGGATAGTTGGAAGAAATACAAGCTTTTGGACATCAATGACATCAATGCTGGATAACTTATAGTGACAAATTAACAAGAAGGGGAAAAAAAAAAAGGAAAAGATCTTTAGGCTTCTTTAGCTCCCTTAGTAGTTGCTGGAATTCTGGCTTGTGGAGAAACTGATTTTTACTGGGAACAAAAAGAAATGTCTCTCAAAAGTAAGAGTAGACAAGCCACAGACTGGGAGAAAATATTTGCAAAACAAGAGTCTAATATAGAACTGTTGTACAAAGAAGTCTTAAAACTCAACAGTAAGAAAATGAACAACCCAATTTAAAAAAAAAAAAAAAAAACAGGCAACAGATCTAAATAGAAACCTCACCAAAAAGATAAATATATGGCAAATAAACATTTTTCATTAAAATAATGAAATGCAAATGATGAAGTATCGGCACACTTGTTGGAATGGCTAAAACCAGGAACATTGACAATACTAAATGCTGATGAGGATGAGGAGCAACAGGAGCTCTTATTAATCATTGATCAGTTGCAAAATGGTAAGCCACTTTGGGAGAAAGTTTGGCAGTTTTTTCAAAGCTAAATATATATTTACCATATGATATGGCAGTCATGCTCTTTGGTATTTACCCAAATGAATTGAAAAGTTACTTCCTCACAAAAACCTGCACACAGATGTTTATAGCAGTTTTATTCATAATTTCTAAAACTTAGAAGCAGACAAGATATCCTTTAGTAGGCGAATGGGTAAAATAATTCATTGTCTATTTGTACTACAGCTTATGATAGTGTTATCAAGCCATGAAGAGGCATTGAGGAACTTTAAAAGTATGTTACTAAGTAAAAGAAGTCAATCTAAGAGGGGCAAACTTATGATTCTAAGTCTATGATGTTCTGGAAAAGGCAAAACAAAGAAGAGAGCAAAAAGATCAGTGGTTGCCAGGTTTGGGGAGAGAAAAGGATGAATAGAAAGAGCACTGAGGATTTTTAATGCAGTGGAACTCATAATATAGTGGTGGGTATGTGTCATTAACATTTGTCAAAACCCATAGAATGTACAATCCCAAAGCAAACTATGGGATTTGGGTGATACGTCAGTGTACTTTACTGATTGTAACAAATATATAACTCTGGTAGGGGATGTTGACAATGGGAGAGGCTGTGCATGTGTGGGGGAAGAGTGTGAGGGAACCCTGGACTTTCCACTCAGTTTTTTTTTTTTAAGGTTTATTTATTTATTTATTTATTTATTTATTTATTTATTTATTTATGATAGAGAGAGAGAGAGAGAGAGGCAAGGACACAGGAGGAGGGAGAAGCAGGCCCCACACAGGGAGCCCGACGTGGGACTCGATCGATCACACCCCGGGCTAAAGGCAGGCACCAAACCGCTGAGCCACCCAGGGATCCCCTCAGTTTTGCTAGGGAGAAAGGGAAGGAGGGGAGGAGAAGAGAAGAAAGGAGGAGACAGGAGGGAAGGGCAAGATGGAAGTGGTGAGAAGAGGGAGGTGGAGTTCTCTGGCAGTTTTTGGCATGTCAAGCCAACCAATGAAGGCAAGAGAAAAAGAAATTAGAATTGACCAAGAGAAACAGAAGTGATGAAAAATTTGCCACTTTCTTTTTTTTTTAAGTCGGGTTGGATATAGACACATCCTATTGGACTAGGAAATATAAATTAACTTCCAAGTGTCTGTTTCTTCAGAATTAACTAGATTAGCCAGAAAAGTTCCTGAAGGACACATGTAACCAAGGGAAGCCACACATCATCCCCTAAGTTATCAGAAAGAAATCCTACCCTACACACAGAAAAAGATATGCAAAGGAGTCAGTGTTGGTCTACAGATGGAAATGAGCACTATCATGGGTTAGCCTTGTATCCCCTTTATGGAGTATTGTAACGATTTGACTCAGAGAAAGATGACAGGAGAAACAGTTTTCACACGTGTATTCAGTGCTTTGTTCCTTCCCATGACCACTAAGGAGACTTTTGCTTTCATCTATTCCGGGTTTTCTATCTTTCATTCCTTTTCTCTATACCAGGAACTCTTGTTAGCTTGCCCCACCACACAAAGGACTGGAGAGAGCTGCAGAGTTTCATCTTTACTTGATTAATTCTAAGCTATGTCTACATCAGAGTAGATAATAGATGGACTTGCATTGGAGATGCAAGTGGGAGAAAATCACTGCCATCATCATCATCATCAAATAGAGAAAGAAGGAAAAGGCTAGAGAAACTAGCTAGAGTCTGCACAAGGCAGTTTGGGAAAATGTTTTTGAGGGGTTGTGTTGAGGGAAGAGAGAGCAATAAAAGAAGACAAGGGAAAAAATATTTTGTTAAATGTAGGGCAACATGTCATAAAAATTCCCTTGACTCTTGATCTCAGCTCAGGTCTTGATCTCAGGGCTTCTCTCTTGAGTTCAAGTCCCATGTTGGGCTCCACACTGGACATGGAGCCTACTTTAAAAAAAAAAAAAAAAGGAAAGAAAGAAAGAAGAAAGAAAAGAAAAAAGAAAAAAAGAGAAAATAAATTGCATTAAAGATTTAAATTGCTTTCAATCATATTTTGATTACTAAATTGTGTTCTTGTTGCATATATTTGTTGTAATAGTAGTAATCATCATTATAATGCATTATATTATTATTACTATTATTTTGAAAATACTCCTGTATGCTAGGAGTTACCTATAAACTGATAGGAATTAAATACAATCTGAAAATAAAAAGCATTAAAATCTCATATAGTTAATTTTTCCAATACGGTGTAATGACTGAGGTTGCTCCTTAATCCACCTTTGGGTCTCAACTTACATTTTGAAGTTCCTGGCAAAGAGGGACTTAGAGTATCAGTAAACCTAAATATAGCATAGATATAAATTCATGGAAGCTAAATTCCTTTACTGAAAAAACATTTTATAATGTAAGTCCTCTCATTTTTCTTTTTAGTGATGTAATTCAAAGTTCTAAAGGCAGTATACAGTGGCACTCAACAATCCTTGGTAAAGATTAAGACTCAAATATTAAAGCAACAAAGCAGACAGCCATGAGGGTTGATAGATTTCAACTTTACAAAGTTTTCTTTTTAATCTCTCAGTAATTGATGGTGCCATTAGACATATTTTACTGTCTACCAGCTCCATCAAAACGTAGACAAGACAGACAATATGAATGGAAATCACTATTTCTTGTGGATTATATTTGACATGATATACTATGGTTTTTTGAATATCCAGTTTTATATATCTCTGCTGAGAAACGGAAATCTTTATTTTGTCTTTTTTATCTGATTTATAACACTATTGAATTCAGAAATTGCACTCAATCCAATATGACTCCTCATCTGTCTTTCAATTTAAAAATAACAACCCAAACAAAATCAATGACTGTTAAAAAAAAAAAAAGAAAGTGAGACATCATATAAGAAAAAAAAAAAAGGAAAGACTTTTATTTATACAAATATCAGCTGGCCAGGGATAATCATGCTCCAGAGAACTGGTTTGATAGACACCAATGTCTAGTTTAGTATTAATTTTTGGTTTTAGTTGTGACACCTCAATGTTGTAAATAATTTCATGTGATGCACAATTATAAACCTTCCTATTTTACCATATATTGAAGTGGAAGTATATCAATTGTTTGTTGGGCTGCTTCCATCTTTGAGGCATTCTGTGACAATGTTGCTCAAAGCCTGTTCCAAGGGCTAACTATATAGATCATTTGTTAAAGAAAAATCCTCAATCTCATTGCTAGTCCTACTGAAATAGAATCTCAAGGAGTTAGGACTCAGAACCTACACTTATAAAAAGTACCTTTTGAATGAGAAATACTGGTATTTGTTTCAGAATAGATCCATATTCCATAGAAATTTTTACCTGAACATTCTAAGTAACTAGAATTAACAATTAAGAATGTTGCAGTTAGTTAAGCAGATAACTGCAATTAATCTTAAGTAGAATTAAATTATGTTAAATTCATTTTGAAATAGCACTGTCTTAAAAGTTTAAGCATTGTAACTCAGAAATACACATTAAATGTTTTATTTATAGTAATTGGAAATCTTGTTAAAATCAAGAAATATTAAATATGACCTGTGATATTAAATTTTGATATTTAATAAGACAACACTATCGCGACAATATATATTCCAAAAGAAGTTAGTGGCTTAGTGTTCTCTCCATAAGATTTTTGTCAAGGAACTTATTTCTCAAAAAATAGAGTTTACAAGAGATTATAGATAAAAGAGATCCTCTGTTTCAAAACTTCCAGCTTAATTCAGGGCATTTTCTGTGACCCGATCTGTCATTCTGACTTGTTATATGTGTACCTTTCAAATCAGGAAGAGGGTGGTGGTTAAGAACATAAACTTTGGAGTCAAAGGGATCTAGACCTGAACCTAATCTGTTTTTTGTAACATTAGAGAAGTTCCTTAATTCCCAGTGTCTCGGTTCCTTAGCAACCTAGGGGAAAATAGAACCTACCTCATTGGATTGGTAAAAATATTAAATGACATACAGAATTTCAAGTGTCTGGCTACTTATTGCTATCTGCCTTATATATATTCACATATATTTATATTTATAAATGCTTATATTTTGAGTTTAATTTTGTAATAGGTAATGCATTCAAATAGTTTTTAAAAAGTCAAAGCAGTGTAAGAAACAATATAGTAAAAAGTACCCCTATGATCTCCTTTCCCTTACCTGTAGATAACCACATTTATTTGCTTGTCTATATATGCCTGCTTCTAGTTTTTTAATGCAATACTATCAAGTATAAGTTAATGTATATTATTTTTCCCTTAATACTTTAATTGTGACCATTCACAGCTTCATATATTATTTGTGTTAACTCAGTGTTACATCTTGGAGGTCACTCCACGGCAAGATACAGAGAATGTCTTCATTTCCTTTTTACAGCAAAATCATAATAATAGTCAACATTTTTGTGGTAAAAATGTGGTGTTATTATCTTCAGGCCTTATCGGGGGAAAGAATAAGAAAATACATGCATGTATACAGTCTCAGGCAAGTGTGTGTGTGTGTGTGTGTGTGTGTGTGTGTGATTTCTATATATAATCCTCTGTATCTATATTAATTTAACATGAGTTCATACAGGTATTTCCAACTCTAATTCATTACCACATGGATCATTCTAGCTCCCTCCCCTCAATTAGCTATAAATTCCCACTTCCACAGTGAAAAACTTGGCTTCCACAATCCGTCTTCCATTTGCTCGGTCATTCAATTCCAATAGAGCTATCAAAAGCAGTCTGTAAGGACTAAAGTATACCACTTATGCATAGTTTTCTTTTGCCTTTAGTTGTGTAGATTCATTTCCAGAATTACTTAGGTCAACATTTTTTCTCATCTCCTTTAGTGAGGTTGTTTCACACATTTGTAATATGGTAGAGTCTCTTGTCATGATCTGCTTTGTTTCCTGAGATTCCCCAACCTCCTAAATGATTTTGTTTTTAATTCGCATACATTAAGATTCACCTTTGTGCTTTAAAGTTTGATGGGTTTTGACAAATACATAATTTTATATACAACATTGCAGTATTATACAAAATATCATCATTAAAAAATTTTATCACCTAAAAAACTTCATGAACTTCACCTGTTTATTGTTTTCCTCCCCAGAATTCCTAGAAACCACTGTCACAATAGTTTTGCATTTTCCAGAAGGTTATATAATTGGAATTAAATAGCATACAGTTTTCTTAGACAGGCTTCTTTACTTCACAATATGCAAATAAAGTCCATCCATGTTTTCCCATAGCCTGGTGGCTCACTTCTTTTTTATTGCTGAATAATGTGTAAAAAACTGCCATTGTAAACTATCTTCCAAAGTGACTAGAACATTTTGTGTTCCCATCAGCAATGAAAGGAGTACCTCTAAAACCTTGCTAGGATTTGGCATTGTCAGTTTATTTATTAATTTTTTTAATTTTAGGCATTCTAATAAGTGTGTAGCTTTCTATGGCTGTTGTTTTAATTAGAAATTCCTTCACTGTAAATGGTATTGAACATCTTTTCATATGTCTGTCATTGTTATATCTTCTTTGGTGAAATAGCTGTTGAGATCTTTTGCCCATTTTACAACTTGAGTTGTTTTCTTATTGTTGAGTTTTAAGAATTCTTCATATATTTCAGGTGACAGCCCTTTATCAGATGTTATTCTGTGGATATTTTCTCCCAGTTGGAAGCTTTTCTTTTCATTTCTGTAAGGATCTTTTACAGAGCAGTTTTTAACTTCATTAAAGTCTAATTTATCAATTTTATGTTTGTGGCTCTTACTTTCTTTGTTGTAGTTAAAAACCCATCACCAAACACAAGGTTACCTAGATTTTCTCCTATGTTTTCTTCTAAAAGATATATATCATTTTCTATTTTACATTTATATTTGCAATCATTTTGAGTTGGTTTTTAGTGTTTTCTTTTGATTCTTTCTTAGCATTTCTAGTCTTTGTTTACATTACCTATTATATGTTGTCAACTCTTTCCATCAGATTCCGTAACATATTAATGATATTTTTTTATCCCTATCTGTGGGTGTCTGGGTGGCTTAGTCGGTTAAGTGTCTGCCTTCAGGTCAGGTCATGATCCTGGAGTCCTGGGTTCAATTTCTGCATTGGACTTCCTGCTCAGTGGAGAGTCTGCATCTCCTTTTCCCTCTAGCCCTCCGCCTTGCTTGTGCTTTCACACTTGTGAGCTCTCTCTGTCTCAAATGAATTAAAAAAAAAAAAAAAACTTTAAAAAATTGCCCTGATAATCCCCAAATCTATGTCATAGCTGATTTTTTTTTTTAATTGAAAACCAAACATGATGTATTATGAGGTAACAGGAACTAAACTAATTGGGCCCTTAGGGTAAGGTATCATGTTAATCTGGTTAAGGGTGGGCTGTTTTTAATGTTTGCTATGGTTATAGTTGCCAGAAGCTTCAAATTCTTTTAATGTCCCTGTTTTTGTCTCTCCTGTTGTTTCTGGGTTTCTAAAAGAAATCCTCCTTAAATGTAATCTGGCCTTGTAGATCTTTCCATTGTAATCCACTGTTGATACACAGAAAGAAAGGCAGAAGGAAAGCATTCTATGGGACTGTGACTTAATCTGTCTTTTACTGAGTCTGTATCACTGCATTGTGACTTTTGCAAGTATTTCTTGATCTTTTCTCCCCCTTAGGGGAGACAAGAAGGCTAGAGGGGCTGGAATGGAATAAATGCCCTTTCCTCAGATAAAATGAGGTTCTGCTGAAATCTTTTCCCCTGAAGAGAAGGACTTTGTTATGGAGATTGCTCTGGGTATATTTTAATGATTCCCTCCCATTCCTGCAGGAGACCTGAGGGAATTTTTCTTGGCTTTTCTTTGCTAATCCTGTGGAGTTCTTGAGCATGGGGGGTCTTCCGAAAACTGTGGCCCCCAGAAATTTCTTCCACTCATACTACTCCACATTCGGCCTTCAACGATTTGTCAAAGTATTTATTTTCTTACTATAGTATGGCTCCAGCCACTTCTCTTCGACATAAACTAGTCTCAGCTGTGATTCTTTTTATTTATCTGCCTCACCCGATTTTGAGCGGCAAGTATCCAGCAACCTCTTCTCTCATGGGTCCAAACATAGTCATCAATGTTGTTCATTTCAATTTTTTCTTAATTGTAAGGATGGGGGTGACAACTTCTAAAACATATCAGAGCTAAATCCCAAAGTCCTATCATTTGTTTTTTGACTGTTTAGTGTTTGGGGTTTGTTTTTGTTACTGTTATTGTTCCACCATGTAAAAATTTCAGAGATTTATGAAATGCTGCAGCAAATCCCAAACCATTTTAATTATGGAGATGGTGCAAAGTATTTGTAGTAGGTCTCCCCCGACTATTTTTTATCAACTGTCTATTGCCATATAGAAAATTAGTCCCCAAACATATTGACTTAAAACAATGAACATGTTTGCTTACTGTTGTTGTTTTTCATCTCACATAATTCCTATGGGTCCGAAATTCTGGAGCTACTTAGTTGACTCAGAGTCTCAAAAGATTTCCCTCAAGGTTCAGCCAATACTACAGATTTCTTAGTTTGACTAAGGGTGAAGTGTGTGTATTCGAGTGGGTTCTCATATAACTTGGAAGTTGGTACCAGTTATTCCTCAGTTCATCACCACCTGTACTTCACTGGGGCTGCTTGAGTACTCTTAGAACTGGTGGCTGGCTGACTTTCCCAGGAGAGAATGATCCAAGGGAGAGCAAGCAGAAAGTAGCAGTCTTTCCTAAAGTATCCTTGGATGTGACTATCACTATAACTCTATATTTGATTGATAGCACAGATTAGCCATACATATACAGTGTGGGAGAGGACTTCATAATAGCGTGAATACCAAGATATAAGTATGGTGCCTAAAAGGGGTGTTGCTTGATTGGATGGGGGTCCCCAAATGGGGCAAGAACGAGATGGAAGCCAGTGGCACAGGAGGTGAAAAAATTCACCCAAGGCAGATCAAAGGCAAGAGAGGTTTATTGAATACATCATACGGGAGCAGTGGGCAGGACAGCAGAAGAGAGGCTGTGTGTAATGAGGCAGTGGGTGGGGCTGTTTTTAAAGGGGGAAGATGAGGCTATACGACACATATGGAATATTCCATATTTTGATAACTTTGCCTACTTGTAAGTAGCCCATTGGTCAGTTAGGGCCTATGGATACCTTGAGGCGGGCTGCCTGATGGGCCTGTCTGTATTCGGCCACATGGTCACTGTGGGCCCTTTCTACATTCCATCGGTCAAGCCTGTCTGCCTAAAAACAGCCTCTACAATAAGGATCACTGGGCGCCATATTGAAAGTGGGCTATGACATCCTTCTTCAGTTGTCATCTTCAAAATATTACTATTTTTGCTAATTTAATTCTTTGTGTGAAATTTAGATGCAGTTTATTCAAATTTATATGCATGTGTATGTATGTTTGGTGAATAATATTACATGTAAAAATTAACCAAGAAAAAATTGAGATCTTCATGAAGTTGGGTCTTATATAAGAATATGACTTTCAGTTTGTTCAAATGTACTTTTATACCTTTCATGTTTTAATGTTTTCATTATGAAGTTATCTGTATCTTATCTTGTTAAGTATGTTTTAGGTATTTTACCTATTTTTGTGTCTATTTTAATAGGTTTGTATCTTCCAGTATACCTTTTGATAATGATTTCCTGTGATAAGATGGCTTTTGATTTCTGTATATTTTGTACCCTAATACTTTATCATATTATTTTATCACTTATAATAATTGAGTAGTTTATTCTCTGATATATTCCAAGCATAGTGTTAGCATATGCAAATAATGAGAATATTATGTCTCCTTAATATTGAGAGTATTCCAGTTTTTATAACTTTAATATTTTTTTCTTCTTTAATTTTTTGGTTAATATCCCCAATTCAATGCTTATGAGCATTCTGCATTATATGAAACCCTGCCTTTGTGGCTGACATGATGTTAAAGATACACTCACTGATTCCTATTTTATACAATATTTTTAGCAAGAGTAGCTTTAAATTTTGTCAAATTTCTTTCTACCATTTATGGAGATGATATGATTTTTCTCTTTATATCTGCTAATCTGATTAATTACTTTAATAGACTTCATAGTACTGAACCAATCTTTCTTTATAGACATAAACTGCACATGGTTATGATAATAAACCTTATAGTGTGCTACTGGATAATATTTGGGAAATTTGCATTAAGATTTGTAAATGAAATTGATCTGTCATTTTATTTTTGTGTACTCTGAAATTTTTCCCTTAATAATGCGTTTTTCAAGCAAAATTTTCAAATTGTTATGGATTTTTAGTTTATCAATTTGTTTTTTGGTTGGTGGTTTTTGTGCCTTAGTTTTTTGTGTTTTTTTTTTTTTGCCAATTTTAAACTTGCAAAGATATTCTGTTATGCCTATTTCTAGAAGGCTTATAGCTTTAGTTTTAACATGTAGCATATGCTCCATCTCAGATTAATGTTTGTATAAAGAGCAGTACATTTTGATGTGAAATCATAAGATATATGATATATATTATATATAACAAAATATACAATATGTATATTTCATAAAATATATAAAATGTGTAATATGTACATCATATATAGATATTATATAGCTATATTGTATCTATATATATAATATCACTCTCATTCTACATGAGGAAGCCTTCATATTTTTATAATAAGATATATAATACCTCTATATTATAAGTATTATATAGATATATAAATATAGATATCAATATCTAGATATAGATATCTGCTGCTGGTTTCTAACACAAAGGTTTTCCAAAAACCTTTGTGACATCCGAAGTGATAAGAGCCCTTGGAGCATCTCTTGTTATGTTATTTGTTTTTTACTTCATCCCTTGACACAGGGCTCCTAAAACTCTTTTAAAATCCTAAGTGTGGGACGCCTGGGTGGCTCAGCGGTTGAGCACCTGCCCGTGGCTCAGGGCGTGATCCGCAGTCTCAGGATTGAGTCCCACATCAGACTCCCTATGTCTCTGCCTATGTCTCTGCCTTTCTATATCTGTGTCTTTCATGAATAAATAAATAAAATCTTTGAAAAAAATCCTAAGTGATAAGAGCACTAGAAGTTTCTTTTATTCCAATGAGTTGACTCTAAGTGGGTCTTGGGTAGCTTTTGGATAGGGACTGGTAAGCAGAAAGACCAAACCATGTTCTTAAGCTTGTGAATTTTCGGCTCCACTCACCATCATTCTGTATGAGGAAACCTCATAAATACCCCATAGTCCAGGATTCAGAGAGGTTCTAGACTGATGAGCACATCCACACTGGGAAGGTGATATATCCCAACTCCACAAGACTCCACAAGGATAGGAGCTCCTCTACTCTGGACCCTCCTAGACCTCTCCCTATGTCTTTCTTCATCTGGCTGATCATCTATATCCTTTATCATATCCTTTAATAAACTACTAAACATAACTGAGTTTTTGAGCCACTCTAACAAATTAATCAAATCTGAGGAAGATGTCATTGCAAAATCTGATCTAAAACTGGTTAGTTAGAAGCACAGATGTTAATGTGGGCTTGCAACTATGTCTGAGGTAGGGATGGAGGGGTAGCAGTGTTATTGAACTGAACCTGTATATATAGGGTCTGATGCTATCTCTTGGCAGGTAGTGTAAGAATTGAGTTAAAATTGTGGGACTCCCAATTAGTGTCAGAGGCATCCTTGTTGTGGGGGAGAATCCCACACACTTGGTGACCAGAAGTGTCAGTGTCCTAGTGAAATCTTTGTGAGTAGTTAAAGAAACACACAGGAGATAACTAAAGGTTTTTCCCTACAACAGAAGGGAAAGACTGGGTTTTCCTTGCTTGATATACTTTTTTTTTTTTTCTTGTACAGATATCTAATTATTTCAGTTCCAGTTGTTGAAAATATTTTCCTTTCAACATGGAATCATCTTGAATTTCTTTTCCAAATTGCCGTGTCTTATATATATTTATCTATTTCTGGACTTGCTTATCTGTTCTATTGCTCAGTTTGTTTATCCTCATATCAGATACCAAAATGCCTTCTTTATTATTTAGTGTAGCTTTGGAAATCAGGTAATCTAAATCTTCCTATTTTGTTCTGTTATCCCAAGATTGTTTTAGTTATCCTAGCTTGTTTGCATTTCCATATAAATTTTAGAATTAGGTTGTCTTTTTTTATTAAAAAAAAAAAAACAAACGTAAACAAACAAACAAAAAACAGCCTATTATGATTTAGAGGAGTAAGATTACATTGAATCTGTGGATCAACATGGATAAAATTGACATCTTAACAAGACGAGTTGTGAAATCTATGAGGATGGTATATATCTGCTGACATATTTAGGTCTACCTTAATTATCCTCAGCAGAGTTTATAGTTTCCATTGTTGAATCTTTGTCCAACTTTCATTATATTTGTTCGTAACATTCTTTTTTTATGGTTTTGATGCTAATAAATGGTATTTTAAATGTTTATATTCCAATTTAGTGTTAACATACAACAATACAATTTGTTTCTTAATACTGATTTTGTATCCTTATCCTTTTGTATCCTTAGACTTTGCTAAATTCACTTAATTATTTTACATACCTTAAGATTTTCTATGTGTAAGTCATATCATCTTTAAATAAAAACAGTTTTGCTTCTTCCTTCCCAAATTTTAGTTTTTCTCTTTTTTAATTTTGTTGCTTTGTCTAGGAACTCCAGAACAGTGTGAAATAGAAACGATGAGAGTGAATATTTGGTCTTGTTTCCAACCTTTTGTAGAAGCATAAAATAATTTATGAATTATTATTCAATGTTAACTGTAGATTTGTTAGAGGTGTCCTCATAGATTAAATTTCCTTCTAAAAACATATCAGGGATCCCTGGGTGGCGCAGCGGTTTAGCACCTGCCTTTGGCCCAGGGTGCGATCCTGGAGACCCAGGATCAAATCCCACATCGGGCTCCCAGTGCATGGAGCCTGCTTCTCCCTCTGCCTGTGTCTCTGCCTCTCTCTCTCTGTGACTATCATAAATAAATAATTAAAAATTAAAAAAAAAAAGAAAAATAAAGTCTAACTTTAAAAAAATAAAAAATAAAAAAATAAAAACATATCACACAGACTTTTTTTTTTTAAAGAATTAATGTTACATTATGTCAGATGCTTTTTCTGCTTCTATTAAGATCATCATATAATTTTTTAACTTTTATTCTGATAATGTGATGAATTATACTAGTTGTTTTCCAGGTTCTGAACCAACCTTTCATCCCTCCATTAATACCTATATTCTAATGGTGTATTATTTATTTTATGTATTGCTACATTTAACTTACTAACATTTTGTTGAGGATTTTTACATAAGTGCTTATGAGAGATATTGATATGTTATGTTTCTTTGTGGAAACATCCTTGTTAGATTTTGATATGAGTTAGTCTGGCCTCAAAAAAAAAAAAAAAAAAAAAGTTAGAAAATAGTCTCCTCCCTCTCCTGAAAGAATCTGTGTAATATTGATTTCAATTTCTCCTTATATGTTTGATAAAAGGCATCAGTCAAATCACCTGGGCCTAGAGTTTACTTTGGAAAAGATTTTTAATTACAATTTCAATATCTTCAGCATGCACAGGGATCTCAGATTTTCTCTTTTTCTCCCTCTTGTGTTGATTTTCAATCACATTTTCCAAGATATTTGTCCATTTTATTTAAATTCTTGAATTTATCAGAAAAAGTTTATGTAATGTCCCATTATTCTTCCTTCAATATATGTAGAAGGTTTCCTCTTTCCTTTCTGATATTGGTAAATCTCTCCTCTTCCTCCTCCTCATTATTCTCTCCTACTCCCCCCTCCCACTTTCCTCCTCCCTATTCTCCTCCCCTTCTTCCTCTTCCTCCTTTTTCAGTTATTCTACTAATTTGCCAGTTTTATTAATCCTTTAATGGATGCATTTTGACACTGTTAATTTTCTCCATGGTTTGTTTTCTATTGCACTGATTTCTACTTTACTCTTGCCTTTGTATGCCCTGTCATGTGTTTTCATTATCATTCTGTTGAACATAAATTCAAACTTACTTCTGGTCTTTTTAATTTCTTCTTTCTTATAAGTACATTGCAAAAATCATGTCCATTTCGGGATTTCTGTCTTGTTTTTCTTGATTTCTAATTTAATTCTGTTGTGATCAGAGAGCATACTCTGTATACCGCAGAGCTATGAAGTTTATCGAGATTTTATGGTTCACCATATGGCTGCTTTTTGTGGTCATTCTTTTTTTTTTTTTTTTTTAATTTTATTTATTGGGCAGCCCAGGTGGCTCAGCGGTTTAGCGCCACCTTTGGCCCAGGGTGTGGTCCTGGAGAGCCAGGATCGAGGTCCACACCTGGGCTCCCTGCATGGAGCCTGCTTCTCCCTCTGCCTGTGTCTCTGTCTCTTTCTCTTTCTCTATGTCTCTCATGAATAAATAAAATCTTAAAAAAATATATATTTTAGTTATTTATTTTAGAGAGAGAGAGAGAGTATGAGTAGGGAGAGGAGCAGATGGGGAGGGAGAGGATGAGGGAGAGGGAGAGAATCTCCAGCAGGCTTCTTGCTGAGCACAGAACGCCCCCTGAGGCTTAATCTCAGGACCCTGAGAGCATGACCTGAACTGAAACCAAGAGCCAGAAACTTAATGAACTGAGCCACCCAGGAACTCATTTTTATGGGTGCTCTGTCTACACTTGAAAAGAATATGTACTCTTCTGGTGTTGGGTGGAACATTTTATATATGCTATCCTTATAACACTTAGGTCAAGAGATTTGATAGTTTTTAATCACATTGTCAATATCTTTACTGAGTTTTTGGCCTATGATATCTACTGAGAGAGGGATGTTAAAAATAGCCAAGATTATTGGGGCACCTGGGTAGCTCAGTTAAGCCTCTGACTCTGGATTTCAGCTCAGGTCATGACCTCATGGGTTATGGGATTCAGCTCAGTGATGGGCTCCATGCTCAATGGGAACCTGCCTGAAAGATTCTCTCCCTCAGCACCCCCAACCCAAATAAATAAATAAATGTTTAAAAATTATCAAAAATTGTGGATTTGTAAATTTCTGCCTTTAGTCCTCTCTTTTGTTCAGTTTTTACTACTCTATATTAAAGTTCTGTAATTAAAAGTTAAATATTTAGGACTGTTATTTATTCTTGGTGAATTGAGCTTTTATTATTATACTAAGGACTCTTTCCCATTCATAATCCTTTCCTTTGAATCTACTTTGTTTTATATTATTATAACTAAACTAGGATGCTTATGTTTAGTGTTTACATAATATATCTCTTTTGCACGTCCTCTTATTCTCTATTATCGAAGTTTTTACATTGTTAGTCATATCTTGTAAACCATATATAGTTGGGTCTTACTTTTTATCTAGTCTGTCAGTCTCTGTCTTTTAGAGGTTTAGGTCATTATATTTAATGTAATTATTGATATGGATGAGTTTGAATTTACCTCTAGTTGTTTTCTACTTGTCTCACTTATATTTTATTTTTTTTTTTATCTTTATGGATTTAATTGAGCTAATTGAGTGTCTTTTAGTATTTCATTCTATCTACTCTACTGACTTTTGAGCTATTGATATTTTTCTATGGATTAAAAACCTGCATCTTTAACTTATCACAATCTAGTTTGAATCGGTTATTATATACCTACATGTATAATGTAAGAAAAATACAAAAATGAGTAATTTTGTTTTCCTTCTCTGCACATCTGTCCTTCCAATCACACACACACACACACACACACACATGCACACACACACAAACATGCCCTTATTTTTGCAAAAAGGACAACAAATTGAGAAGTTACTGTGGGACCCAAAGCATTGAATGGGAGCTGTGTGACTAGGAATAAAGAAGTAAAAGCCTTAGTTTCCTCGGGACCACTGCATGGGCAACAACTGTTAGCAACTTATAACTTTTCTGAGCAAGCAGACAAAATGCACTTTGTCTAAGAAAAGCAGTATATTTTATAATTAAAACTTTCTTCTTGCTGCCAGAAATACTGAAGATAATATGATTGCCTTGGGAGATTTTTTAAATTATTATTTTTAAAATTGTGAATATCTTAAATATATAGTAAAGTCAAAAAATTAAAAGCATGAGGTTACAGTATTTAATGTGCCCATCACCTGGATTTAACACACGGTGAGATTTTTATCATATTTATTTCCTTTTTGTTTTTCTTGTTTAAAAAGTAAAACATCAGAAGTATATTAAAGTCTGCCGTTCTCCACCCTATTCTCTCTCTCCTCATACATATATTCTTTCTTATAATTGGAATCCAATTCTTTCTGGACTATGGTTAAGAAAGAAAAAAAGGAAAGTATGCCCTATAATTATCTATAATATCTAATTTGTTAATAGTGTGGTTCAAATAGTTTGTATTCTAATTTTTTAATGTATTCAGTCTGTCAGTTCCTAAGACATGTATTAAAATCTTTCACTATGTTTTGGATTATAAGTTTGTTCCAATTTTATTCAGTATTTCAAATATTTAAGATTATTCTATCAGCCCATAGGAGATCATGATAGATGCATTTTATTTTTTCTTTTTCTGTTATATGGTAACTTATCCTTATATTCAGAATAGGGGAAAGTTTTAATTTAACATTACTACTAAGTTAGACATGTTATTTTTTTAAAGCATTTATTTATTTATTTGAGAGAGATTGAAAGGGGTGGAGTAGGGGAGAGGCAGACAGGGGAGGCAGACTCCCTGCTAAGCAGGGAGCCTGCTGCAGGGCTCAATCCCAGGATGCTGGGATCATGACCTGAGCTGAAGGTAGACCCTTAACCAATTGAGCCACCCAGCCCCAACTTAGACATTATTTAACGTCTCTTCATTGCAGTTTGATTGTATTTAAATGGGGGTAATTATGTGACCTGTTAGTAAAATTGAGGATTAAATGATTTCAATTTAGTTATAGATTGAGGTTTAAATGAGTTAATACACATAAAGTATTCAAAAAAATGCTTGGCTTATTAAAAGTACTAATATCTAGTAGGGTGACAGGTTTCTGTCACTTTTCTATGGTCTCAGAATTTAGGTAACAGTCTCTAGGGACGAGAATGTGATAGTAGGCCATGTGTCTGTCTTCTTCGGTGAAATTTCTGTTCATGTCACCAGCACATGAGGAAATGCTCCACATCACTTGCTGTCAGGGAAATACAAATCAAAACCACAATGAGATACCACCTCACACCAGTGAGAATGCTAAAATTGACAAGACAGAAAACAACAGATGTTGTAGAGGATGTGGAGAAAGGGGAACCCTCTTGCACTGTTGGTGGGAATGTGAACTGGTGCAGCCACTCTGGAAAACTGTGTGGAGGTTCCTCAAAGAGTTAAAAATAGAGCTACCGTATGACCCAGTAATGGCACTGCTGGGGATTTACCCCAAAGATACAGATGCAGTGAAAAACCAAGACTCCTGCACCCCGATGTTTATAGCAGCAATGTCCACAATAGCCAAACTGTGGAAGGAGCCTTGGTGTCCATCAAAAGATGAGTGGATAAAGAAGATGTGGTCTGTGTATACAATGGAATATTACTCAGCCATTAGAAAGAACAAATGCCCTCCATTTGCTTCAACCGGGATGGAACTGGAGGGTATTATGCTAAGTGAAGTAAGTCTATCGGAGAAGGACAAACATTATATGGTCTCATTCATTTGGGGAATATAAATAATAGTGAAAGGGAATAGAGGGGAAGGGAGAAGAAATGGGTAGGAAATATCAGAAAGGGAGACAGAACTGAGAGACTCCTAACTCTGGGAAACGAACAAGGGGTAGTGGAAGAGGAGGTGGGCGGGGGGATGGAGTGACTGGGTGACAGGCACTGAGGGGGGCACTTGACGGGATGAGCACTGGGTGTTATACTATATGTTGGCAAATCAAACTCCAATAAAAAAATATACAAAAAATATAAGGTGATAGTAGATATCAGTGGCTCCTTATTCCAAAGTCAGGTGCCAACTCACCTATACAGGGCGTAGTAAGAGCTTGTTTGACCTTTTAGCTAATTTTCGATCTTTGTTCATCTTGAATTATAGAAAAGAAAGAAAGTTGAAAGGCCCATTGGGAATATCTTTATAAAGTTTTCATGGTGGCTCCATTTCTAATCCCGGAAAAGCCTAAAACAGCAGTTAGTGAAACGAGAATACATTAAAGGAAGAAAATGAAAAAAAAAAAAAAATCACCCAAGGTTTCACATCACAGATGATTTGATCTAAGGCAGGTTAGAGTTGGCAAAAGTAAGAAGCTTTAATTACATGAAAGTTTGGAGGTTTTAAATTAGACATAATTTTCACTAAGTGACTGAAAAACCTATGGAAAAATCCACATTCAGGAAGCAGAAACAAAAGTCCACAAATAAATACTCAGGGAGAGTAGAGCAAAAGAATGAAGTTGCTTTTCTTCACCTTTGACTGAATCCACTTATCAATAAACCACTGATTACTCCAGGTATGGCCGTAGGTACACAGTCAATTTGTTTAAATATATCCTGGGCAGAAAACTAGGACAGAATCTTATTGAACTTACACAAAGAATTATATTACCTTGCAAAATACTGAGACTCAGTAAAAGAATGTATTTCTGGATTCGGAGGAGACAGAGTCAGATACCGTTTAGAAATGGGTCTTTTCAGTTTACAGAAGTGTGGACTATTAAACTGAAGGTTAGAAATAAATCAAGGATAAAGTGACTGGGCCTTTTTATATATACATAAAAGCACATAAATTAATACAATTCTAACAATATCCCAAACAAATAACCACAATAAAACCCTCTTTGTCCATTTATTTAGTCCTATATTAATTTCTTGTTTTATTGAATCTTGAGTTAGCAGTGGACTTTCACGGAGCATGTCTGTCTACTTCCAGACTGATAAGGGTCCACCTGGTTCAGTCCACTAGTACAATCTGAAGGTTTTCTAAGCAGTAGGTGCTTAAAACTGTTTTCCAAGAGTATATTCTTTGAGCTCTTGAAGTAATAATAGTTCAGAATATCTAGCATAGTCTTTTTCTTTTTTTATTAGGTGTTGAAACTTTCTTTGTTGAAGACACTAGTTCTAGTGTGCAACTTATATGTAGCACAGGCTTCTCACAAATAGCAGGAAGCAAAAACTTGTTTGTTAATGAGTCTCTTAATTTATTATAATAACCAAAAATATCAGAATGGAGAAAAGTAAACTTCTCTATTGAGGTATAGCAAGTAAGTGTTTTATAAGAGTTTGACCAATATTTTAAATGAAAGACAAGAATATTTTATGGACAGTGAGGACATTAGCAAAACTCCAAGGCCTTCTCAAGAAGAATACAATTTCTGAAATATTAACATTAATAACATTTTTCCTGTAAACTTAGGAAAGGTTACTTAGGAGACTTGGAAGTATTTCTTCTAATCTGATGGTTCTTCCCATGGAATTCTTAAAATGGTATTGAGCTAATAAAAATATTTGGTGCCTGCTAAATAACCTAATCATTCTAGAACCCACCCCCTTTTTATGAGTGAAATAATACATTTTTGTGACTTTCCTAGAGTTCTCTGGGAAAATTGAAAGACAGTTTTAGCTGTAAAAGAAAACCAGGAAATTTTATTTTCAGCTTTTAACTTAGGTTCTGATCTTGGCAAGGCAAAACTAAAAGAATTGTCAAATGATCAGAGGTCATTTAATAAAGTTAAGTTCCTAAGTGCTTGAGTAACAATACTTGTTTACCTATATAATCGAAGTGTTGGAATGTTTTAAAATAAACATAGATGAAAATAATAATGTTAAAAAAAAATAATGTTAAAAAAAACAGTGTTATAAGGTTTTACAAAGGGGAAATATTTATTATTTGTTTTGTGTGTGTGTATTATCTTTAAGTAATTAAGAATATGATAATGTTAACACGAAATAGAGAAAATTGTTCTAAAGAGATCCGAAACCTCATGTCCATCTGGGTAAATTACACAGAAGGCAAAGAGTAATTTTTACCAGTCTATGTTAATAACTTTGAGACCAATTTATCATTTTAAAAGAGGTAAAGTAAGATGTAATATTTTGGAGTAAAGAATATAAGCTTTTCTTCCCCTTATGAATAAGTCCATCAAAACAGAGCAATCTTTGGCAAATTTTAACACATTTCATTGCTTCTTTTCAGACCTTAACATATGCAGATATTTTAAACCAGGCAAATACAAATTCTCTTTCTGCAAACTACAACCTTTTACAGCTATTCCAGTTTTGTGTTTTACTGTCCCCTTTCACATTCTAAACTGGAGACCATTTAAGATGAAACTACTTTCTTTTTTATCTTGATGAACTAAAACATTCCATTACCTTGTCTACACATTCATGCGACTGTTATTGTCCCAAGTGTAGTGTCAACCACCCACAGTAATTACAACTTTTAACAAAAGTAACTAATTTCTTTTTCACACAGCAAACTGAGAAGCTGATAATTGAGATCGCTCATAGGTAAGCATTTTGCCAGACCTCCAAAACTGATTCGATGAAGTCATACAGGTCATTTGACACCATTTTAAAGATGCAAACATGAACTCACTCATGATCATAACCCAAAGATAAAGTATATAAATTTGTAGTATATAAAAATAGTGTATAAAAATGAGAAAAATGTATGTAATTTTAAAATGATTCTTAGTACCTCAATATTTAATCATGCTCTGAATTTAACATCCCAACAATTATCCATAGGTTTAAGTTGCCTAAGAATCTTGAAATTTGGGATCCCTGGGTGGCGCAGTGGTTTGGCGCCTGCCTTTGGCCCAGGGCGCAATCCTGGAGACCCGGGATCGAATCCCACAACGGGCTCCCAGTGCTTGGAGCCTGCTTCTCCCTCTGCCTGTGTCTCTGCTTCTCTCTCTCTCTCACTGTGACTATCATAAATAAAAAATAAAAAAATTAAAAAAAAAGAATCTTGAAATTTATGGTTAGTCTGACATAGTACCAATGTAATTACTGTTATAAAAAAGTATAATTATGAATCAATTTAGTTGAATCACATTATTTATAATTTATAAAAAGTTTATAATCATATTCAACTTAGTTGAATATATTGCTTATAATCTTAAGTATTGTGTAAGAATAATATCAGCTTATTTGATCAAAAACTCAATATAAGTTTATATTTTTCAATTTTCCCAGAGGACCCCAGGAAAATCACATGAACTAGCTTGTTCATAAAAAACAGATCCACATCTTTTAAAAGTAAAACAGTTTTTTACATCATGCCCATAGTAGCAAACCCAAGCCAAAGACATAGAGCTATTTATATTTTTAAAGTATTGAATGAACCTGATTTGTCTAAAGAATCACTTTAATTACATGAATTTGGATTTTTTAATGTTTCTGAGATACCTGTTTCCATACAAATAATTTTTCTTAAGATGTGATATCTAGCATCCTTGAGGTATTAGAAGCTCACTTTCCTTATTTTCTGTGAATTTCAGTAACAGGCTGATGTATATCTATGGCTTATGTATATCTATGTTTATAAAACATAAAGGAATTGAGCTACTTTAAGAAACCTAATCATCCAATTTATTAATGCCCTCTGGTGGTAGGAAAAGATGTCACTCTCACACCAGGAAAGGTAAAAGCTTTTCTGAATTACAGAGAGCTTATGGTTTTAGTTCTGCAAGATCAGTCACAGGTAAGAGGTAAACCATAAACAAAACCCATTAGTTCAGATATCAAAAAGTTATTTCCCTTCCCAGTAGGTACAGAAATTTGACTTTATAAGCAGATAACAACAACAAAAAAAATAAGAGTAGCAAAACATTCTTTGTCATTCCTCATCAAAAATAGATTACCATCATCCATCTGATGAGGTGTTCGGATGGTCAACCATAAAACCAAATTCCCAATTAATGCAGCCATCAAAGAGAACAACTTATCCATCTGCAAGTAGGACACAAAATCAAAACACAATATCACTGGGTAAAAAATAAAAAAAAAATAATAAAAAAGCATCCCTGGAGCATCAAGAAATACAAAGTTCTGGATTTCACTCTTTGAGTCAAAAAGAGTTGCTGGGCTTAAACAGCCCATGAAGTGCGCTTTTCTGGCAACAGTTTTTCTTGGCAGCAGTTTTTCTTGATGTCATCAGGCGAGTGCACTTGGGCATCAAAGTAAATGACCTCCACAATTGCTAAAGGTTAAAAAAAACATGGTTCTCATGCAAAATATAAACATGTGTGAAATATTTACTCAATCCAATTGTTTATTAAGAAACCCACACCAAAAAAAAAAAAAAAAAAAGAAGAAGAAAGAAAGAAAAGAAAAAGAAAAATGAAACCCACACCATGCTAAAGACATGCAAAGGGGTGTTTTTCAGAAGCTAGAATTTTTAGGAAATGATAGCATATAATTAATGGGTTTGATTGAAACTGGTTAATGCCCATTACCTTAAGCTTTGGGGAGATATTTAACAGAAAAAAAAATTACATTTCTACCAGTCAAAAATTCACATTAACTTCAGACCCTTTAGAGTTGTAAAAGAGCCCGATCAATATAAATTCTGGATGGTCATGCCTCATAATGCCCTGCAGAACACTTAAAATCTCCGTGTTCTATCTTGGCTACCTACATATTTTATGTGATTTTCTTCACCAGGACCTTTCTATTTCAGATTGTTCCTTTTCCAGTATTCATTTTCTTAATTATGGTTTTATCTTAATCTCACTGAGTATAGTAATCAGAATTTTTATCTTTTGTACTCTTAGTGTCACTTATTCCATTTTCATTTTTATCCTCCACACTAATTTTCTTGATTTTTTTCTCCAGTCCAAATATCCTTGATTCTTCATTCACACTGATGGGTAAAATGTATAGATTTGTGTAGGGGACCAGCATTTTTTATTGTGACATTAGGAATATCTCCTTAATAGATCTTGTTTTTGCATGGCATGGTGATTGTATGTTCTGTGTAAGTGGATTGCACACTTAAAAAATATTTTATTTATTCATGAGAGACACACAGAGAGAGACAGAGACTCAGGCAGAGGGAGAAGCAGGCTCCCTGTGGGGAGCCCAATGCAGGACTCGATCCCGGGATCCTGGGATCAAGCCCTGAGCAGAAGGCAGACACTCAACCACTGAGCCAACTGGGCGTCCCAAGATCGCACATTTTTATAATCTATAGGGTTTCCTATAGAATATGTGGACAGCCAAAGGATAATTAAGTTACTGACACTCATCATTTCCAAATTAAAATGGATTTGTGAGATGGTATTCTTAAATGTCATTAGCTCTTGGATGCATTTGCTTTTTGTTTAGGATTTTCTTTTTCTTTTTCTTCTCCCCTCCCCACCCCAAACTGATTTAGTAACTTGGTTCTGCTCCATTTTTTCCTCTTGCCTAGAAGCTCTAACCAGGAGTCCTCTAAAAGTGGAGTCTTCCTTCAACATAGTTTGGCTTTATGGCAAAATGTCCATTCCTTCCTTTTGGTGGCTGGAAGGAAACAGGGCCAAAACCTACCTTGATCAGCTTTTCTGAGTTGAGTGCTGGTTATTCCTCAGAGTCCTGCTTATGTGTATTTGTTTATTCTGAGGTTGCAGCATCCCCAGAGCTCTCTTAAAACTGACTTAGTACATACCTTATTTTTCTCAGGTTAAGATTTTATTGTCATGATTCTTCTATCATCCAAATATATATGCCTTTTATCTTTCAAGTCCTCTAATGGTAATTCTCCTTTTCCCAGTGCTATTGTGGTTTCATTACTTTTTAATTTATTATTTTACGACATCTTTTTATCATTTAAATAAAAAGAATGGAAAGTAGGAAACATTTGTGCTTAGTCTGCATTTTCAAACAGAATTTAATCTGCTATAACCTAACACTTATTTTTGTTTTGACTAGGCTCTATGAATTATATTGAAATAAAACTATTAAACGTACAGTTGAATAATAGAAACACATATGTTTTAATAATATATCATTTTTACTGCATGCAAATCTTTGAAATACTATATGTTAACTGTGTTGGGAGGAAAAAGTTTTCCCCTCTCTAATTAGGTCCAGTATTTGGGAGCCTGTAAATTAACAGACAATAAGGAGATTAAATAGGAGAAAAGACAAAAGTATATTCAAGCTTGTGAATGGTAGTTGCTCAGTGATAAGTAGCTTATTGAAGAGCTAGAAAGAAACTTTTATATATCAAAATTAACAGAAATGGAGAGGAGGAATAAGGGCTTCAATGGGAAGGTATAGAAGGTTCTATTGGGCTTTTTTCTTAATGCTAAATGGTAGACAATCTGTCTCCCTATCAGCTAAATCCATAGAAAACTCCCTCTAAGGGAAGGTAATGACAGGCATGTTTTCAAGAGGCTCTGCTTTAGTCAGATAAAGAAAGTTCAGATAAGATTTCTTTCTGCATCTTCTATAGCTCGAATGTTTTCACTTTACAAGGATTATATACCAACTCCTAGAATCCAAGTGAGTCCCTACATTTTTGCCATTTGAAACTTCCCTAGAGGTTACACAAGTGCACCCACACACCCAAGCTGTACTGATTGGTGTAGAGAGAGATTTAGGTTAAAAATTATGAAGTAAGAAATCTGCAAAAGGGAAAACAAACATTGATTAAAACAAGGATGAATAAGCAGAAAAAGGACAAATCCAAAAAACTTCTTAAATCCCAGTCTGAGCCAGTGTCTCAGACCTGGAAATAGGTAGATCAGTCTAGTTTAATGGTTGTGCTTCATTTAAGCAGGTGGTGATGCAGTGGGTACATGGTACACATCAAAGTTAGGCTTCTGTATGGGAATAATCAAGCATTGCCTCATAAAGTCCATCTTAGTTCTTTAAAACTGTCTATTTACATCTGATTCTGTGCACATCATTCTCAAATATGACATTCCAGTTAAAGCCTTGATAATATGATCAATTTTCCCAAGTGTGCCCTGTTACAAGGAGAACAGATTCTCATTGAATTTATGCTAATAAGTGTATTGCCATGTAAGAATACTTAATGAGAGTTTCTGAATTCTAGAGGGATCAGGCAGGGAGAAAAGATAAATGTTTCATTTCTGTTTACAAAAGTATAATCTACTAAATTTCTATAAGTTATGGATAGCTTAAGATGAAAGAGAAAATGAGTTCCTTAAATCTGAGAAATAGAACATTAAAGAACCAGCATGTTTCTCAAAAAAAGTTCATTAAAAAATTACAATAGTCATTTATCACTTCATTTAATTCCATGTAATTAATTCTTGTTCCACTTGATCTTGAGTTAGTAGTTTCACAAATGCATCATCTTCTCCACCAGAGTTTTGAAATCCTTATTCAGTCCAGGGTAGGATTTAAAAGCTCTTAATGCTATCAGAATCCTCTACCACAGAGTACCTGTCTTAGTCCTTTCCATGGGTTTCTGAGACAGTTCCTTTTGTTGAAGATGAAGCATTTTGGCTTATAGTTGACTGCAAAGCTTTTAGGAAGGTTTCAGAGTAAAACAATAACTAACTATCTGTGGATAACAAGAGACTGGTTAAAGATCTGAATAGAGTTTATTAAAATAATGCAATTGATATTTTTCTAATATCAGACAAAACAGCATCAGCAGCATAGTAGACCGTAAAGGCATTGAAGAATTTCTTGAAATTTTATATAATTCCTAAAATATTTATATTGATAATATCTACCCTTACAAATACAACTTAAGGAAGGTTAAGCATCTCTTCTTTTTTGACAATGCTTTCCATGCCAGTCAACAAATAAATAAACTTTATTATTTAATACTATTTAGAAAAACAAACACCATTGGCTTTCCTGGAGCTCCACACTGCAGATGCAAATCATGATACTTCTTGGCCTCCATAATTGCAGCAGCCAATTCCTTATAATAAACTTGATAGATACATACAGAGAAAGACAGAAATCTCCTACTGGTTCTGTTTCCTCTGGAGAACCCTGACTAATTAATATTCTTTTCATACAAGGTTTTTTTTTCATTTCACCCTTACTGTTTATAGTAGTTATTTTATTTATATATAATATATATAGTATATTATAGTAGTTATTTTATATATATATATATATATAATTTTTGGCCATTAGTAACCCTTGTTTTACAGAGAAAACTAGAAAGTAAAAACTTATGAATCACCTGTCATATACCAACATTCTTAGTAGATTAACAAATTCTGTGAAAGTATCATTTCACATATTCTAGAGGCATATACTTCTTTATAGTATATATTTTAGTGTGATAGAGAGAGCAAGTTTATTAACTGACCCAAATATCCTTAGTCTCTCTGTCAGAAGAAGTGTATATATATATATATTTTTTTTAAATATATATATTTAAACTTATATTTAGTAATGAATGTTACAGTATTTTGTCTCATTTAGAAATAATCTAGTTACTTATTGATTATCAATTACTTAATGTAGAATAACTAAGGTTTCCAGTTACCAAAAGATTTTGGAAGCGACTCTTAGGCAGACATATAAAACAAAATTATTGTTGAAATTCAGTTGTCAGAATAATGACTCCAATTTGATTACAATCAGCTCTGTGAGTTTTATATTCTTAAACATTTAATAGATATAATATTAGCTTATTTGACTCATAAGCCCATAGTATTACAGTATTATAGTTGATGCTGACAATTCTGAAGACATGCCTATTTTATTAAACCAACAATATCAGGGGTGCCTAAATGGGTCAGTTGGTTAAGCGTCCAACTCTTGGTTTCAGCTTGGTTCATGATCTCCCGGTCCTGGGATGGAGCCCTACTTCGGGCTCCATACTCAGTGGAGTGAGGAGGTTCTGCTTGGGATTCTCTTTTCCTCTCCCTCTTCCCCTCCCCCTCATAAAATAAATGAATGAACCTTTAAGAAAAAAGCAACAATATCAAACTACTCTTATTCACTAAAGATTTATTGAAATCATATAAATTTGAAAAACAACTGAGATCAGTTCCTATATTTCTGAGAGTTTTAGAAATCTTTAATTTATATAAGAATAGAGCTTCTTTATTAATTTAGCATACCATCCAAAGATATGAAAATATCACACACACAATATATAACATGTATACATACATATACACAGATGCAAGTAGAGATCTTTATGGATGTCATTATAAAATTTTAGCATTGAATCAAGCAAAGTAGTACACAACTCACCAGTTGTCATTTATATTTTTATCTGAATTGTTCCTGGCAGATGGAACACATTGTTACCTGCTGAACATGAGGGTTAAAGCTTTCCAACAATATTTGTGGAGACTTTTAAGATTTTCTTTTGTCCTATTATATAATCTTACGGAGGCTGTGGACTAAATTTTGTTCCCAATTAGCTTTTTTCTTCTTTTTCTTTTTTTGAAGGTCTCTGAGTCTCTTAAGCCCCTCAAGAGTTTCAGGGCGTATTTTTTTTTTTTTAAGATTTTATTTATTTATTCACGAGAGAGAGAGAAAGAGGCAGAGAGACAAACAGAGGGAGAAGGCTCCATGCAAGGAGCCTGATGTGGAACTCAGATCCTCTCCAGGTCACACCCTCAGGGGATATTAAAGATCCAGTAACTACAGAAAGGTGAGGGCTGGAGGAGGAAGGGATGATTTTAGTGGAGCCAGCTTGGGAGATTTATATTTTTTCAGAGGAGTCCTAAATTATCCATAGAGGTACCTTTCAAACAAAGCAGCCTGGAATTACATAACCTAGTTTCAGAGAGTATACTCCTTTTAAATGTGAGCCAGATCAATATATCACATTTTTTATGGCTTAATCATAGATACAAAGGTATCCCCAAACAAGGCACAGAAGTTTCAGCCTCCATACCCAAAAATAACTAGGGAGAAAGAAAGCAAGGACTGCTATTGTTGCAGGCAGTAAGCAAAGGCAACAGGAATGAGATGAGTACTTAAGGGTTGAGACCATTTTTTAGACTCAAATGAATGTCCTGAGAATTATCAGTAAGATGCTACTTGCAAATGGGGTGTCCAGGCCGCCATATTTTTGCCTGGCTGGCTATAAATTCATGGGACCCCAAGCTGGCCTGCTGTCACAGATCCGGCAATCTCTCGCCCCCAACCCCACCTCAGGCAGGCAGAAAACTAGAGAACACTCCTTCTGGACCCAAGACAAAATCTTAGGACACAAAATAAAAATGTAAGGAAAACTTCATCCAGTTTTACTGGGGACCCACAAACTCACCAGCCTATGAGGTGGGCTTCAACAACAGGCTTATAAATAAGACCTAAACCTAAACCCGAGAATTCTCCTTTTGACAAACAATAACACAAAAGGTAGAAACAAACGGGACAATGGTACGTATAACGAATCAGTCACAATACCCAAAGAACTAGTTCTAAGCCAAGTTTTGTGCTGTAAATCTGAATTTTGAAAAATGCCTTCTAGGAAAGAAAAAGAGAGTCTCTTGAACTGCCCTCGTTCATCCAGATCCCAAGCAGAGATCCAGGAGTCTGAGTAGTAAAAAGTTTATCTTTGCTGATTTGCTCAGAGGCCCAGAGATCTCAGCTACAGTCCCTGAGGGCAGGCAAGTCGTCCCAACCATCCTATTTTATGCCAACAAAACTATTGGGAGGACAAATTGTCCTCTTGTTGGGTCCATTAATGAAGACCTGCAAATTAACTGACAATAAATAGATTAACAGGAGAAATGAAAAGTTTATTTACACTTGCACTTGGAGAGTTGATCAGTAATAAGTAACTCACTGAAAAGCCAGAGATAAAGGTTTATATATCAAGTTTAACAAAAGAGGGGAGGGTTTAGGGCATCAATGGGGAAGATATGAAAGGTTCTATTGGGCTTTTTTAATGCTAATGTCTGTGTGGCAGCTGAATTCACAGGAAACTCCCTCAGAGGAGGGTTAATGGCAGCTGTATTTTCAGAAGACTCTGCTTTAGTCAGATAAAAGAAGTTCAGATAAGATTTCCTTTTGTACCCTCTAGTCAAATGTTTTCACTTTATAATAATTTTTAAACTAACTCTGGAGTCCAAGTGAGTCCCCGCAGATGATTTATATAACATTTCACAATTTTTTAATTAGGTTGGATTGAATTTTAACAACAAAAACATATAAATTCTGAGGATAGAGATGAAAATTGAAAACAAAAGTAATTGTTCAGGACATACACAGATAAAATTAGTAAATTATTAGAAATATACAAACAGATTCTAGGAAAATTTCCTCCAATATTCTTTTTCTCAGTTTATCTGAAAATATGAAATAATGGTTATAAATGAATTAAAAGCCAGCTAATTCTTATTAGCACAATGGAAATAGTGATATTTTAATTTTTTAATGCATGATTTAAAACCATGTTTTTTTAAAGAAAATTTACCAGATTTAAATAAAACTTAATTCTTTTTTTTTTAAATTTTTATTTATTTATGATAGTCACAGAGAGAGAGAGAAAGAGGCAGAGACACAGGCAGAGAGAGAAGCAGACTCCTTGCACCCGGAGCCCGACGTGGGATTCGATCCCGGGTCTCCAGGATCGCGCCCTGGGCCAAAGGCAGGCGCCAAACCACTGCGCCACCCAGGGATCCCAAAGCTTAATTCTTAAGAAGAGAATGATGACCATAATAAGGACTTGAGTTTAACTTTTTCTGCTTGTATTCTTTATGAATCAAACACTTAGCAGAATATCTGGATATTTTCTTGTTTTTTAATTTTATTATTACTACTAATACTATTGTAATAATGTACTGTACTTATACTTCACTAAAATTTACCATTATCTTCTAAATGTAAGAGCCAAGAAAGTGTTAAAATGTGTCCTCTTAAACATTATATAAGGCAAATTACCATAGGTAATATAACAATACTCAAATCCATATGTATCAGCTGAGTTTTATTTCAAGTCCTGGGACTGTTTTCATGATTTGTGTTAATCATGATTGTATTAATGTTAAAATATGGAAAACAACTACCTTATTAAAGTATTAGACTTCGTTTCATACTTTCTTTTACTTTTTTTTCAGACTCCTACTACTAAAACTAAAGGTTTGCTGCATGAAAATGCAATGCTGACTGGCATTGAATCTCTTTTGGAGGGAGAACAATGGGGGAAAAAGGGAGAAAGCGGTGGGAAGGATGAAGAAAGTGGAGTGATGTCAGGGAAAATAAAATGCTCCTTTTAGTCAGGAGCAAGTAAAAGCAAAAGTGATGGATAAAGGATGAAGAGGCATTGGGAACATTTGATAGTTTGAGTGCAATCTGAAAGAATTTTAATGATAAAGGAAATGTGACTTTTTTCTCTTTCTATTCATCTTCACCTGGTGTTTTCTCTGTGGTTACCTTGTCTTGCATCTTTAAAGGGAAATTGAGCCTTATCACCGTCCTTCACTCTCCTCTGTGTCTTTAGAACTTTCAGAGGCATTTGTTGTCACTGACAGACATATTATTGTCTTTCTTATCAGGCACTTTGGTAACGTTCTTTTTAATTCATAGTCTCTACATCTGTAGCTTCCTTTTATCTTCTCTTTGTAATATCTTACTGAATAGCATCCCTTTTCCTTCCCTTCTTTCCCTTTGTTTTCTTCCCTGTTTTACTGACCTCTACTCATTCTGACATTTTGTGCCGTTTGTACCACAAACACCTATGACTTACATATGTCTCTCATCCTTGTCACACTTCTTGGAAATTTTGTTCTGGAAAAAAATGTCATCTCTCCAGATTGCTTATCATTGGCTATCAAATCACCTCAATAGCTATTTGAAAATGGTTTTGTAATATCTTTTAGGGTAATATTAAAAAGATAATTTTCAGATAAAAGGTAAAATCAACTGTGGTGTCTGCTCTCACGAGGAGAATTTCCTCATGTGCTGTTTAATATTTAGCTGTGTGCTGGGAGTTGTATTTGTGGGAATCTCACATGCTAGTGGTTTTCTGTATATTTGCTGGGTCCTTTGGTTTCAAGTTTAAGTGCAGAAATTTCTCAATGAATAGCCAAGCGATTATTGCTGTTTTAGATTAGCTTTTAAAATATCTCATATATACTATTTATTTGGGGGGAATCACTATGGTTATTGTGTTTGGATTTATCTTTAGCATGTTTTTTAAAGGTTAAAAAACAAAATTCAACTGTGTAAATTTGAAGATCTAATTGGCTTTATTCAATAATTCATGAATTGAGCAGTATGCCATCTGATTGGTGGAAAGGAGTTCCAAGAGACTTACAAAATGGAAGACTTTATTAGGCAGAAATGGGGCAGGAAAAAGAATAGAAAGGATTGTTTGAGGCAAAGTCACCTTCATTCTGGGGGAGGAGTAGGCTTATAAAATGCAGATTATATCTTTGGTACAGACCAGGAAATTCCAAATTGAGTGGTTAAAGGTTACAGTCCTGCAATCAAGTCTTGATTTGATGTTGTGGAGCCAAGTGACTCCATTTGAGCCTATTATTTTTCTCTCTCTCTCACTCCCTCTCTCCCTCTCTCGCTTTCTTTCTTTCCCATAGATAACTTTTAAATTCTCCTCTGCCCAACTAAAACTGATTTATTATTAAAATATTCCAAATTCTGGTGTCTTTTTTAAAAATCACAATCATTTTTAATCTCAAAACTATTTTTTCAAGAATTGATCTTCCTATTTTTAAAATAGACTAATATTTTTCAAATATTTACTACATCAAATAATACCAGCACTAGAATTAAACATAATTATTCAGAAATAATTTAAAATATTTTATGAAATTATTTATAATAATTTAAGAAAAATGTTACTTTTTCAAAAGAAAAAAAGGACGGTGACTCCTGGGTGGCTCAGCGGTTTAGCACCTGCTTTCAGCCCAGCGCCTGATCCTGGAGTCCCGGGATCAAGTCCCACATCTGGCTCCCTGCATGGAGCCTGCTTCTCTCTCTGCCTATATCTCTGCCTCTCTCTCTCTGTGTCTCTCATGAATAAATAAATAAAATCTTTCAAAAAAAAAAAAGAAAAAAGGACAAAAAACTGTATCATAGACTTAAGAAAGGTGGAGCTGTAAAATTCTGCCTTAAAATGTACGTTATTACATTTCAAATCTGAATATGAAATAATTCCACCATTACTGAACTTTGTAAAAGTGGTTCTTATTCATTGCATGGTTCTTGATCTTAAATCTTTATCTTTATTTTTTTATTTTATTTTTTTAGAGATTTTACTTATTCATGAAAAACGCAAAGAGAGAGACAGAGATACAGGAAGAGGGAGAAGCAGACTCCCTGTGGGAAGCCTGATGCGGGACTCAATCCTAGGATCCCAGGATCACGTCCTGAGCCAAAGGCAGACACTCAGCCACTCAGCCACCCAGGTGCCCAATAAATCTTAGGTCTTTAAAATAACTAAAAAGTAGTTAATGAAACTTGGATCACTATCAAAATCTGTAAATGAAATTTCAACTTATTTATATTTAAATTAGTTTTAAGCATAAAAACATATATTACATGTACATATATACTTAGGTTCAAATTTATACTGAAACTAGTTTTTACTTTTAAACTGAAGTAAATAATTTATCCTTAAGGTTTGGGACATGAGTTTTAGAGCTTTTCACTAAATTATGACATTATCACCTACGTTTAAGTATTACAAAACATATTAGCTAAATTCCTCTTAACTATGAATTCCTTTGTAATTCTCATGTATTACTTCTCTCTTCTGTAGTAGAATAACACCTGGTTTAGAGTATACTTAAAGATATTTATCAAATAAGCAAGTAGATGGACAAAATGCATTCCCAAAGGAACTATTCTGTTATAGTTATGGCATGGAAGGAAAAGAAAAGATAAACTAATTTTTTGAATTTTAGTTTCTCTCTGAACTTTTAGGATAAAGTACATTTTACTTTATATGGAGCAGTTAGTTCTGCTTTATACTTGTTTTTCTACTGCAACTATTAATATCTCCTTTCACTACCAAATGTGCCCCGGGGCAATTAAAATACATGGTTCTACTTACATTTAAGTGTATTTGTGAGAAAAAATAAAGAAATGTCCAACTTGCTTCAGTTTTTAAATGTCTTTCCTGAACCCTGTATTAAATGGTTTCCTATTTGAATATGACCAGTTTCTACCTCAAAATACTGCTTTTTTTTTTTTTTTAAACCTAATGTCCTAATTTTTGTGTCATTAACTTACTTAGGTCAAGACATTGAGTGCCTACTCTGAATTACATGATCAGATAAATTAGTTAATCTTCAAGGAGAATAGTACTGAAATAGAAAGGGAAGTAGGTATTAAAATTACAATATGGGATGTTTGCTTATTTCTGAGCCATTACCAGTATAGCTTCTTATTGTCATCATTAATGAAATCATGTGTAAGAGAGAATGATTTGTGACCTATAAAATATCATAAAACAGAAAGTAAGTGACAATAGTAATTATTACAGTTGTTTAATAAATATGTCCAGCTCTCCTTCTTCTGGATATCCAAAAGAATTGTCCTTCCTTGTTTCTTTGAAGCTAAACAAATGGCCAAAATAGAAACTTTACAAACCAGTACATGATTTCCACTTTCCCTTTCCATGAAAGCTCGAATTAAGATTGAGCTTTATTGGGCTACTACATATAGGAGTGGAAACCCTTCTGTTCTATATGGAGCAGGAGTGAAAAATCAGTTTTTGTTATATTAAGCCATTGAGATTTTAATGTACTTTGTTACCATAATATAACCTAGCCTAACTTAGCCCATATCAACTGGTGACATAACCCTCTTAAGCAGTCTTTATCTACTTTCTTTAAAAAACAATTACAGTATTTGCTTTCAGAGCCTTATAGGTTTCCTAACCCCTCTCAGAACCTTGGCCCTCCTCTCAAGTATGTTTTGACCACATGGTCTGTAATTCCTTTGTGAGGAAAAAGAAGTCAGAATTTTAAAGCTGGAATAGATTTTAGGGATTATGTAGTTCAACTCCACCATTTAGACAGGTCATCTTGAAAAGCATAACCTGAATAGACTCTAGCAGTCACTTGTGTGTACTCAGCAAAGGTATTTCATCTTTCTAATTTTACTTCCTTTAACTATAAAAATGCAGATCATCATATGTTCCAGTTAGGTTTGTTTAAAAAAATTGAGTACATTTAAATGAACCAATCAGATTCTATGGTCATAGGGCATCCACATATCCCTTTGTTCTTTATCAATTTCATCAGGTTAGACAGGAAAAAGAGTGAGAAAGCATTTATAAAGAGTTTTACAATTTTATTTTTATATCCATTAGCTATTTCTTATAAACTTCACAACCAACTTTGTTATTCAGACAGAGCAAGCATTGTTATTATTTCTATTTCACAATAGTCAATTGAAACCCCAAAACACTATGATTTAATTTAAGAGCATCCTAAATAGCAGACCCAGAACTCAGACCAATGACCTCTGACTTGAACATCACATTGTCTTTTCTACCATCTCGAATCATAAACTTGGTGCAATGGACTATGTAGTCAGAGGTTTTCCACTACAAATAACCTTTGTAGTGGTGAGTGTTTCTGATTTTCTCAATACTCAATTAATAATAATAGTAATAATAATAATAGACATAGCATTGAAGAATAATATGTTTTAGAGTATACTCATTGGAGAAAAAAGTCCAAAATAAACTCCTATCCAATAAAGAATTTGTCTGGCCTGTGTTCCCAATTCCTAGGAAAGTCTCTAAATCTTTGCAATTTCCTTAGTGATAGAAGTATGTTTGTTATTCATGGTGGTCCCTGATGATAAATTTATGCTGAGGAGGAGACTAGTGGGGGACCCTTACATAGTTTGTGCTATTGAGATGACTCAGAATATGGGGTGGCCAAGGCAGAAAGACCAATCACTTAACTAATTATAAGGTTGGGTGTTTTAAGCCACAGGATATCAACCCAATCTCTGGGTAACAGAGGGTGGTTGGAGATTGTATTTAACCATATAGCCAATGACACCTATGTCATGAAACCACAATAAAGACTCCGGGAACCAAAGCTCAAGTGAGCTTCCCTGCTTGGCAGTAATCTGTATATGGTCACACATGGATGTGCCAGGAGGGTGGCATGTCCCCATTCCATGAAGAAAGGACAATGGAAGCTTATTATTACCCTATGCATCTCTTCTTTTTAGCTAGTTCTGACTTGTGTCCTTTTGCTATAATAAACCTCTAATCATAGTGTAGCACTTTCCTGACTTATGTGAATCAATCTAGTGAATTATTGAATCTGAGGGGGTAGTGGAACCCCTTGAACCTGTAGATAACTATTCAGAAGAGTGAGAGACCTGGAGACCCTTGAACCTGCAGCTGGTATTGGATGAAGGGCACTCTTTTGCAAGATTTAGCCCAAATCTGGGTAGTTGGTATCAGAGATTATTTCATAAGCAAGAAATATATGTGCACATACAAATATATAAAATGCAGAATATATCTTTTTTATTATCCTTTTGACTCATAGGCAAAAGTAAATATCACATGAAATTACCTTTTTTTTAAGGCTTACATTATTTTTACACAAAATAAGGATATTTCCAAATGTTATATTTTTTTCTTGATTTAAAAAAATATATATTTGTAGGACTAATTTATGTGGGACTCAATGTCCTTGAATGAATTATTTTGTTTTATGAGAATATAGTTTCCAAAACCTAATATATACTTAACTGAAGAAAATAGGGCAGAAAGTTAACATTTTTCTATCTAGGACATGGATACATGAATGTTTCATTATATAGTCTTTATCTTTCTGCATGTGTGAAATATTTTCTTAAGTGTATCTACATTTCAGTAATAATTTTGCTTCATTCCCTGGCAATGCTGAATAAGTAAGTCATTAGAATAATTGAACAGTACAAAATCAGAACACCACAGAAATTTGAAAATTCTGTAATTCAGGGCTTTCCCTCCACCTGTGGAGAGCTGGAATTAAACAGCCTATGTTTGGAAAGTGGTCTTTTTCAGTGTCTTGGACAATACAAATAAAATTTCTACCAGAAACACATTTTCTTAATAATTTGCTCTGCAGAACTGGTATGTTCCTGGATGCAGTGTTATGTTGCCTGCATTGCTGCGGATGGTTGATCTCACCATGCATTCCGCTCAGTCATTATTCACCAACCCTATAGTGAGAAAAAGGCTGCCATTCACAAAGTTCTCAGTTGGTAAAAGACTTTATTTTTTTATAACTTCAAAATGTTACATGGTTTTTGATGAATTCACCTAATAGCTCCCTGCTTTACACCAATAATCTTAATAACATTTGAATAAATACAGTGTTAAATTCATGACTAATAAAACTATTCATCTTGCGTGTACATCAGTATTAGCAGTAAAATTTCCTCTTGATAATGAAATATGCCTAATTTATACAAAAATTGCTTTTTAGTTACCATTTAATGAACATCAACTTCATGCCAGGCAATGTGCTACATATTTTCTTTTTTTCATATTTTTATTTTCCTATTTCTTTCTCAAAATCTTTATCAAGAAGATAGGATCTCTATATTTCCTGCACTGGAATATAAACCTTAGCAGGGAAAGAATATATATTCCAAAATATATGTAAATATATACTATATCTTCTTTATCCACTTGTCTATCATGGACACTTGAGTTGCTTCCATATCTTGAATATTGTAAATAATGCCACAATAAATGTAGGGGTGCATAAATCTTTTCAAATTAGTGTTTTCATTTTCTTTGGGTGAATGTCCACTAGTGGAACTATTAGAATGTATGGTATTTTTATTTTTAATTTTTCAAGGAACTTCCATATTGTTTTCCGCAGTGGTTGCACAAATTTACATTCCCACCAACAGTTTATATGGTTCCTTTTTCTCCACATCTTTGCCAATACTTGTTTCTTGTGTTTCTGATTTTAGCCATTCTGATTGATGTGAAGTGATATCTAGTTATAGTTTTGATTTGCATTTCTCTGATGATTAGTGATGCTGAGCATCTTTTCATGTGTGCGTTGGCCATCTGTATATATTTGGAAAAATGTCTGTTTAGGTCCTCTGCCCATTTTTTAATCAGATTGTTTGGGGTTTTTTTTTTTTTTTGGTGTTAAGTTACATAAGTTCCTTATATATTTTGGGGATTAACCCCATATTGGATTTATCTTCTTCCATTCACTAGCTTGAAAGCCACAATTTAAATGTGCTCTTTTTCCATTATACTGAATTTTAGAATACTTTTCAGTAATATATTCTGTATTTTATTTGATTCAGCAATAATTCTGAAGATGCATAAAGCAAGTATTATCTTTTAATAAATGTACGTGCTAAATTGTCCAAGGTCAAGTGAGTTTTCTGAAAATACAAAATTAACTGAGGAAATATGATTGCATATTGGTCTTCTGCCTTTTTAAAAATAAAATAGGGTTTTTTAAGGCATCAGAAATTACTGTTATTTAAGAAATTTTTGTGTTTAAATAATTATTTAAAAGCCAGAAACACCATTACTTCATTTCATGAAATTAATGTCTGAAAATAGTACACCGGGGTTCCTAGGTGGCTCAGTGGTTGAGGGTCTGCCTTTGGCTAAGGTTGTGATCATAGGGTCCTGGGTTCAAATCCTGAATCAGGCTCTCTGCAGGGAGCCTGCTTAGGCCTCTACCTATGTCTCTGACTCTCTCTGTGCATCTCTCAAGAATAAATAAAATCTTTAAAAAATTAAAAATAGTATATACTGTGTGGAATACCCAATTATTTGAAGCAAGTACGTACTAAAAGAAAAAAACTTTTTGGCTTTATGAATTTGCCTTACCTAATGTTAAAACTACCTGAGAACAAGTCCTGTCTACTGTTTTGTTAAATTAGTTCTTTGAATCAAGGAGATTCTAGTCCTAATTATTAGTAGGCCTTCTTATCTAAAAACAAATGGTTATACTATAATCCTTAATTAATCATTTTTAGTTCTTTAGTATAAAACTAAAAATTATTACTCAATTTGCTTATTACCCAAAACTTTATAGCCAAAACTGTTCCTTTTGTAAATACGTATTAGTTGAAAATAATGTCCCAGGTCCAATGTAGGTAATGGTTGGTTAAAGTTGAAGTTAAAGTTTTGTTGTTTGTTTTTCATTTGGTTTTGATTTGCTTTATTTTAAATATAAAGCAGCTTAGAATATTTAATATGCCAGTGTGCAATGTGACTTTCTAAAAATGGAAGTACACTAAGCAGTATTTCCCTAATCTGTTTCAACCTGAAGAAAATGTTTCTTTTTTATGAGACTTCTTGAGGGATTTACTGTACTGTGGGTCACACTTTGAGATATACTGGACTAGAGTGTACCTTATGTTTAGCAAACTTCTGACCTGATAGTCTTACTGGTTTCTATGATACTGTATGTGGTTCTTCCACTGTCTTTAGTTTTATTTTATTGTAGTAAGAACACAACATGAAATGTACCCCTTAGCAACTTTTTATATGTGTAATACAGCATCGTTAACTATAGGGACAATGCTGTACAGCAGATCTCACCTTGCATAATTGAAATTTTATGTCCATTGATTTGCCTCCCTCCAGTTACTGGCAACCCCCATTCCACTCTTTGCTCCTATAAGTTTGACTATTTTAGATATCTAATATGAATGGAATCATACACTGTTTTTCTTATTACTGGCTTATTTTACTTCACATAATGTCCTCCAGGTTTATCCATGTTTCATATATTGCAAGATTTCTTTCATTTTTAAAGATGAACAATATTCCATTGTATGTATCTACCACATTTTCTTTATCCATTCATCCTTTGATGGGCATTTAAGTTGTTTCCACATTTTGACTATTTTCAATGAACATTGGAGTGCTGATAGCTCTTCTGGATACTGATTTCATTCCTTTTGGATAAATACCCAGAAGTGGAATTGCTGGATGGTATGATGTTCTATTTTTAATTTTTGAAGAATCACTACACTGTTTTTCATAGCAACTGCAACATTGTTCACTCCTACCAACAGTGCACAGGGGTTCCAATTCCTCCACATCCTACCTGCACTTGTATATGTGTTTTTTATAACAGCCATCCTAACATGGGGAAAATCATTGTGGTTTTTATTTGAATTTACATTTCTATGATGATTAATGATGTTATCTTTTCACATACCTGTAGGCCATTTGTATATCATCTTTGGAGAAATGTCTATTTCAAGTCTCTAGCCCACTTTAAAGTAAGATGTTGGGGTTTTTTGCTGTTGAGTTGTATGATTTCCTTATATATTTTGGATATTAACTCTTATCTGATACGGTTTGCAACTATTTTGTCCCATTCTATAAGTTGCCTTTTCACTCTGCTGATTATTTCCTTTGCTGCACAGAAATTTTTTAGTTTGATGTTTGCTCTCTTATCTATTTTTGCTTTTGTTGCCTATGGTTTTGGTGTCATATTGATGAAATAATTGCCGAGAACCATGTCATTAAGCTTTTTCTCTATGTTTCCTTCTAAAAGTTCTACAGTTTGAGGTCTTATGTTTAAGTCTTTAATCCACTTTGAATTTATATTGGTGTATGGCATAAGATACAGGTCAATTTCATTCTTTTGTGTGTGGATATCTAGTTCTCATGGCACCATTTGTTGAAGAGACTATCCTTTCCTCATGTATATTCCTCATACCCTTGTCGAAGGTCAGTTGACCTCATATACATGTATTTATTTCTGGGCTCTATTTTGTTCTGTTGGTTTATATGTCTGTCTTTATGCCAGCACCATGCTATTTTAATTACTGTAGCTTTGTTGCATATTTTGAAACCAGTAAGTGTGATGCCTCTAGCTTTGTTCTTTTTCAAGATTGTTTTTGGCTATTAAGGGTCTTTTGTGGTTCTATATGCATTTTTGTATTTTTTTTCTATTTATGTAAAAACTTTTCAAGATTTTGATAGGAATTTTACTGAATCTGTAGATTGCCTTGGGTGGTATGAGCATTTTAATGACAAGTGTTCCAACCCATGAATACATGATGTCTTTCCATTCATTTTTATCTTCTTAAATTGCTTTTATCAATGTTTTTTAGCTTTTATCATATAAACCATTCACCTTCCTCATTAAGTTTGTTCCTAAGTATTTTATTCTTTTTGGTAGTATTGTAAATGAGTTATTTTCCTTAATTTCCTTTTCAGATAGTTCATTATTAGTATATGGAAATGCAACTAGTTTTTGTATATTAACTTTATATCCTGAAACTTTACAGAATTTGTTTATTGTGTTTAACAGTTTGTGTGTGTGTAGTCCTTAGGGTTTTCTTTATAAAACACCATTTGATGTGAAAACAGGGAAATTTTACTTCTTCCTTTCTGAGTTGTATGCCTTTTATCTCTATTTCTTGCCTACTTGTTTTGGCTAAACTTCCAGGACTCTGAACGATAGAAGTGGTGAAAACAAGCATCCTTGCCTTGATCTCAATCTTAGAGGAAGAGCTTTCAGTTTTTTACTTTTGTGTATGTATTTGCTATGGGGGTTTTATATATGCCTTTACTATGGTGGGATAATTTCTATTTATTTGTAGTTTGTTGAGAGTTTTTATTATGAAAGGGTACTGAGTTTTGTCGGATGCTTTGTCTGCATCTTTTGAAATGATCATGTGATTTTTATCAATTCCATTAATGTGATATATCATATTAATTGACTTTCATATGTTGAGCCATCCTTATGTCCCAGGGAAAAATCTCACTTGGTTATATTGTATGATCCTTTTAATATGCTGTTGAATGTGGTCTGCTAGTATTTTGCTGAGGGATTTCTGGTGGTATCTTTGTCTGACTTTGGTACCAGGGAAATGCTGGCCTCATAAAATGAGTTTGAAAGTGTTGCTCTTTTCCACTTTGAATGGACATGGTTGTGGAATGTTAAATAACTAAAAACATTATCAGGAAAGAAAGTTACTTCAGCAAAGTGAAAAAGGGAAACAAAGTAGATGACATTGGATATGAGAGGCAGCATGAGATAAACATGACATAGCAGAAGACAGGAGATTATAAAGATCATTTGAATTTAGACTTAGAAGATTCTTCTTTAAATGGTAATATTTAAAGAATGTCAGATTTTATTTCTTTCCCTATTGATCCAACTACACAACTTGATTCTGCATATGATCCTTGTTCACATAATCTTAGATTTTAAGGGCTTTTTAATGGTTTTCCACTTTTAGAAAAATCTATAAATAAAACAGAAGAGAAGTATAACTACAAAATAGTTTATCAGCATTAGATATTAGGAGCCCCTGGGTGGCTCAGTAAGTTAAGCATCCAACTCTTGGCTCCAGCTCAGGTCATGATCTTATGGGTAATGGGATCAAACCCCTTGTCATCGTGCTCCCCATTTAGTGTGCAGTCAGCTTGAAAGATTTTCTCCATTTGCCCCTCCCCTCATGCATTCTCTCTCCACCTCCCCTCAAATAAATAAATAAATATTTAAAAAATACTAGATATTAATTAAAAAATACTAGATATTAATTTGTATAAATAGTTGTCATACTTCCGTGAACATTAATTTGTTTTTCTGTAATATATATTCATAATTAAGGTTTATAAATACAAAAATTGGGAGGTGAATACTGGGTGAGAAGTTGAAAAAAGTTTAGATACTCCATCTACTTTCTCAGTTTTCCCTCAAGGTTTCCCTAAAGGCTGCAAAGCTGTTATTAATGTCTGGTTCCCTAAAAGCTGACCTGCAATGGGAAATTTTATGTTTTTGATTTATTAAGGAATTGTTTTTAGGAGAAATCAGTAAGGAAATGAGAGAAGCAGTTTAGAAAAGGAGAAGGCACTATATAAGATGTGGTTCCAGATAAAGTCTAGATTCTCTAATCCCCTAGGAGCTTTAAGAAATAAATGTCAAGATGGTCTGTCATCATTTGGGATCAGGAACCAGGGCTTTTGTATATCTCCAACACCTCAGCTTATCATCAACTGTGACTTGCAAGGCAGAGGGAGGGTAGGATGCCCCAGTTAACTCCTAGCTATTTTTAGGAAAGTAAGTGTGATGGTTTATTGTATATGTCAACTTGACTGAGCCACAAGCCCCCAGACATTTGGCCAAACATTATTCTGGATCTTTGTGGGTGAGATTTACTTAAGTATCAGTAGAGTAAATCAGATTGCCCTCCCTATCATGGGTGAACCTCATCCAATTAGTTGAAGGCCTAAATAGAACAAAAAGACTCACCTTCCCATGAATAAGGAGGAACTCCTCCTGTATGACTTCCAGTAGGAACATCCAGTTTTTTCCCACCTTCAACCTTGAATGGAAACTTTGATTTCTTCCTGGATCTCAAGCCTGCCAGTCCTCAGACTGAACTATATCATTGGCTTTCTTGGTTCTCAGGACTTCAGACTAAGACTGGAACTACACCATCAATATGCTTGGATCTTCAGCTAGCCAAACTGCAAATCATGGGACTTTTCAGCTTCCATAATTGCTTGAGCCAATTCCTTATGAAATCTTAGTTTATATGTGTCTCTCTATATATATATCATTCTCTTTATCTCTCTTTTTTTCCCTTATTGGTTCTGTTTCTCTATAGAATTCGAGCTACTACAGTGAGAGATGGATTCTAAACCTAAGTGAAACCTCCAGAAAATGTCAGTCAGTGTGAGGCCTAGGTAGAAGCACCCTTGGGAAGTAGTAAAAGCAATCTCAAGGGATTTGAGTAGGAAAACAACATCTACTACAATTCTACATTTAGGCTGTCCTTTATATATTCTAGGAAACTGCCTACATACAAGTAGCATCTCCATCTAGCATTTCTTTTCCAACCAATAAATTCTAGTCATTTGTTGTGAAGGTTGTTGTATATGCACTTAAAAAAAAAAAATCTTGACACTTTCAACTTATCTCATGGTAAACATTGTTTCCTATGAATTTTACACCCATATTTAGTTCATACTCTATTTTAAAACAAGTTTTAGAATTCTAAATTTACTTAGTTTTTATGCAGGTTCCCTATGTTTTACTTTCAACAGAGCTATTCCTTATGGCAAATTACTTCAGTGTTCTTTTTGAAGACTTAGGTCTCCAAAACTTTCAGAAAGATGTAAAAATATCACAGATAATCTAAAAGATGATCAGCCTATTATTTGAAGCTAAATCCTTCTTAGCCAGAATTGGGGTAGTTGGTTACTTAGTACTGAGATTACAAAAGCTCCCTTTGAAAATGAGAGAATAAAAAATTATAATCATAGAGCTTTAAGACTAGAGGTTTTTTAGGGGTCATCTTCTCTAATACACTATTTCTCCATACAAGTAAACTGAGGAAGAGAATATGAAATCGACTGAAGAATAGAGGATATATATGAGATAACTTTTTAACTTTACATTTTTAACACCTTAATCTGCAATTAGTTTTAGTTGGAACTCAGTATAAAGTCATTTATATACAATACATTTTTAATGTTGAAATCTTATTGCTCATGGATCTAAATTCAATTCAGAAAACGCCTCAGATGCAATTTTCTAGTAAATGTTTTATGAAAAGGAATGTATTCTTTATAGAGAACAGACTATTATGAACAAAATATAGCCATGATTTTTAAAATAATTTATTATCACAAATCTTTGAAGAAAATAATCATAATGAAGGCGATGACAGCAATGTCAACAGCATAGGCATGTTAACTTATGTTTTATTAACATTGGCATATTAAACATATGTTTAACCCCCAGACAATCCCACAAGGTAGGTATTTTTATTACCCCATCTCACATAGGAGGAAACTGAAATCTGACCCCACTCACTCTGGCTTCCATAATTGTCTTTTCAACCATTATATTCTTCTGTAGAGTAAATATACTTTGAACACCTAACTACTTACTATTTAAAACAGGTAAATACACGTTTAAGCCATTTTCATGCACATTTGTCAGAGACTTATGACTGTACAAATACTGTTTCACTGCTTTTCTTGTTTTGTCCATGAACATAGAACAGTGGATGGTTATTAGATGTGATTTAGTGATCACTTAGAAAATCATGTTTCAGTGTGATGCTTGATCAATTTTTGAGGAAGGCAGTTTGATATTTAAATATTAAAATGATGGGGATCCCTGGGTGGCGCAGTGGTTTGGCGCCTGCCTTTGGCCCAGGGCGTGATCCTGGAGACCTGGGATCAAATCCCACGTTGGGCTCCCGGTGCATGGAGCCTGCTTCTCCCTCTCCCTGTGTCTCTGCCTCTCTCTCTCTCTCCCTGTGTGACTATCATAAATAAATAAAAATTTATTTAAAAATAAGTAAATAAATAAATAAATAAATATGAAGATGATGGTATTGATCTACTGTTAAAGGACATATTCATGGGGTTGATTTTCAGTATGAGGGATTGTATAGGTTATAATAATCATTCTTGGAAGAAAGTGCAGTAGCAAAGAAGTCAGGGGCCTAGGGTTTAATTTCTTCTTTGTAAGTAGCCATTTAGCTTTAGCCAAGTCACTTTACTTGATGAGAATCATTTCCCTGTCCTTTAAAGTGGGTAAGTTGGGGTTTTGACCTAGAAAAATTTGAAGATTTCCTCTAGGTCTAGTCTTTTTTTTTTTCAATTTTCACTTATTTATGATAGAGAGAGAGAGAGAGGCAGAGACATAGGCAGAGGGATAAGCAGGCTCCATGCACCGGGATGCCCGATGTGGGATTCGATCCCGGGTCTCCAGGATCGCGCCCTGGGCCAAAGGCAGGCGCCAAACCGCTGCGCCACCCAGGGATCCCTTCCTCTAGGTCTATTTGAACTTCTATGATTCTATGACATGGGCCTCATTAGTGGTGTGTTAATCGTCAAAATTAGGCCCAAAGGAAATACATTAGGTTGCTTTTTATACGGGACAGATATCGTTGGATTTGAAAACCAATGTTTAATTTCTATTTGGAAATTCTCTTTTCCTGCTCTATGCTCTTCTAAAAACCTTTGCTCTTAGAAAAGAACTAAAGTGCAAGGACTGGAGAGAGAGAGGTCTTTGAGTAAATTTTAAAATTTACTTATCTTTTAAAATTATTCACGCTTTATTACAAGGATTTAATAAGAAATTAAGTGTCTGAATTTCTAAAAAAAAAAACCACCTTAACTCAACCAACCAATTGTTCCCTGTCTTAGCTGAAATGACAAATAAAATACATTATCATACCTTATCCATGTAGACAAGTTATGTAATGTGTCAAGAGAGAAGAATGATTTTGGACCTGCCCTCTGAAAAAGAGGCATTCTTCACTGACCCTTGAAAAGTGAGCCTGAGCAGTTGGAGGCCAACTGGAACAATTGGAAAACACTGAATTAGTAGGAGGTAAGGGATGTATCTGCAACAGCTGAAGCAAAATGAACTTTTCTGCCGAGAAAAGCAGCTTAGTTACAACCCTCTGAGCTTAGACGTCAATCCATCCGCAAGCAGGACAAGTGTGGGTGATATATGGAAAGGATATTTTAAAATCTGCTTGAGTTTGCCAATCTGGAGATTCGCCCAGGAAAGAGAGCCTCAGAAAAATCACGATGGAAACAAGCAAATTTTATCATATTTATGCAGAACTTGAGAGACATAGAAACTAATTGGACAGACTCCCATTGCTAAGCAGATGAAGATTTCATCATTAATGATTACTGTGACAGAAAACTCTTTTAACTGTTTTTCTCTAATATCTGCAGCAATTAAATAAGTATGTGTAATAGTTCTGTGTAATCCCAGGTTGTGAAAAAAAATACTTTTTCTCACATGTCCTTATAAAGCTAACCCTGTTCTCTTGTAGCTTGCTGAATCTTAAATCAGTTTTCCATTTTGAAAAAGCATTCCATTTTGAATGCTTAAGAAAATCACAAGTGCCAAGTGTTTTATTCCTTTAAAATAAAGGTGTGTTTAACATCTTCAATTATGCAAAATATTTATGACACTAAATAATAATGCACTTTTTCTTTAATATAAATGGAAGTTTTTGTCAGCAAAGTAAAACACCCTGCATTAAAAATAATATTAATGCTCATTGGCTGTGTGCATTATTGTCTTTTGCAGACATCAGCTGAATCCCTATGATTTATTCCAAATGAGATATTTTTAATGAAAATGTATCACATAGAGAAGCTAAATCATTTCCAGTAATATTGTAACAGCTTCAAAAGGAGACGCTGTGGTGTTAAAGAGGAGCATATGATTCTTGGTGTCAGTGCCAGAGAACTATAGTTTTAATGTGTTGAATCAGTACAAGTGATGACATGAATGATTAGATTTTTACAATAGCAGCTTAATTTGAAAGAAGCAGGCATTCTTACTCAGGGACTTAGCTAAAATCTCATAATAAAGTTAAAAGATTAAAATTTCCCAAAAGGTTTTCAGATAACTTATTTTTTAATAAATACAAATTTGGGGTATACTGATTAATGTTCTAGGCCATAAAATAAAACTTGAGTTAGTGGAAGTACTCTAAATGGAGTATAAGTAATCATATTTACTTTTGCAAAAGTATCCAAATTTAGCTATTGAGATGTCATCCTAAACCTTATTTATTTAAGAGTGTTAACTTCCAGCATCTTAAGTTGCAGTGCTGTCTTAAAGATAGGTAGATAAAAGAGATATATATTAACAATTGAGAAATTAAAACAATGCAATCCAAGCAAGCAGAACCAATGCTGGGGATCTTTTTTTTTTTTTTTTTTAATTAAGATTTTATTTATTTGTTTGAGAGAAAGAGAGACAGAGAGAGCGAGAAGGAGAGGGAAAAGTAGGCTCTGTGCTCAGCAGGGTTCGATCCCACCCTGGGATCATAACCTGAGCCAAAGGCAGATGCCTAACTGACTGAGCCACCCAGGTGCCCCAATGCTGGAGATCTTATGGGAGTATCTGTGGCCAACTCACACAGAGACTTCAGTGGTGTCCGGAAAGCATGAACCCTTGGAGTCATGTCCTGCCCCTTATCCAAGACTGTTTCATGGCTTGCTGTGTGCTCTCAGCATATGGGGGTCAAACCATCACACATCAAACAGCTGAGAGCAAGGTCTCAGGGTGTAGCACTGAGGCACAGAATGGTAGCAGGAGAAGGGTAGGAGAAAAGGGCAGCCCTCAATAGGGAGTGAGACAGAAGCAAAGACAAGAGATTTGCTATGGTTTTGCTTTAGGCTGACCCTGATTTAAGACATTGGAAAAAGAATGGAATCCATAGCACACAAAATAGGATAAAATTCACCAAAGGTTTAATTGGCTTGTGCTCTTTGGAATATATCAGTATTGATGCACTCAACTTTGAAACACCAGCAATAACACTATGAGTCCAGCTCTCATAGATCACTGCTGATCAGATAGCAGTTTTTACTGCACATTCTCAATGAAGCTATTGTTTTAGGTCACGTAGTGATGCAGCATGGAATAAATTCTGACCCAGCTAGGAGAAATTGAAAGAAGCTACATTCAAAATAAAAGTGATATTAAAGAAAAGGACTCACTAGTAAAATATTGGAAAGTAAGTTATTTCATCATTACTTGGCATCCTTAAACCACCTCTGAATTTAATATACTACATATACTTTGAAACTATAGTTTCTACTTTATTCCTTTTACAATGAGCGGCCTAGGACATGATTTCCTTTGGGGAAAATCGTATTTTCCAGATTTTGCAGCTGGGAATAGATTTGTTGTAGAGAATGTATTATTTAATTTTAGTAGCTTTAATTCAAACTATAATTGAATAATTGTGTAATGAGTTGTTGAATAGCTGCATCCTCAGGATGATGCACTCTGTGAAGACTGAGATGATATATGCTTTGTGAATGATATAGCCCCTACCCCTAGATAAGACAGAAGGCAATCTCGAAATAAAAAAATTGCACCTTCACTGAAGGTTGACATGGGCCCACAGCTAGTAACTGGAAAGGAAGAGAATTCAGGCCTAAACTGCTCACTCCATGCGCAGTGCTTTAGGGACTATTTTGAATTTGTAAGTGACAGGTTACAAGCATCAAATTCACAGATGTATTTCTTAGTGAATTCAAACATCACCATTGAATAAGCTATGTTATATTGAGTAGCTTGACCAAGTCACTTGGTCTGTTCTTGTGAGATGATTTCATGGTTTGCTTTATATGGAAATGCCTTTAAGTTACAGTTTATATGGCATATCAGGATTCCAGATAGTTCATGGCTAGGGCAACTGATTTAATTCTCAGAGGGAAAATGAGATTTTCCAAGGAAACTTTCTTTTCCCACAGAGTTTGTATTCTAACTCTAGTGAAAAATGCCTGTCCTGTCTGAAGGGAAAATTTTGCACCAAATGTGAGCTAATCTCAGCCCTTGCCCATCTCCAACCCTGAATCATCAATTGATCAATTGATCTGCCATTAATGAGTTATCTTAGATGTTTTTGAAACTCCTTCTTGTTTCTGAATTTATATTAAATTAATGGCACTCAAATTATGTACATATGTTCTCTTTTAATTATTAAAACAATTTTATGAAATAGATACGGAGTTCCCAATTTGAGGTGAGGAAAATGACTTACAGAGGGAATTCAGACCTGGGTATTCTCAACTTATACACTTATGTGCATATTCTGCAGTAAAATAAAAATGATGATAAGTATTTTATTGCTCATAGTATTTATAAACATCAAATGTGGTAGAAAATATTAGTGGGATTAATGTGATTTGTAAGCTAAATATGTTCGTGCCACTTAATCCAGGCTTTAGAGTACTGCAACTGGGGGGAAAACATCCTGAATAATGTGAAATCCTAGAAATATAAAAAACATCAAAATTATCTCTGTTTCAGAATTATAGGAGCTCTTAAATATTTGTGACTTGGGATCCCTGTGTGGCGCAGCGGTTTAGCGCCTGCCTTTGGCCCAGGGCGCGATCCTGGAGACCCAGGATCAAATCCCACGTCAGGCTCCCGGTGTATGGAGCCTGCTTCTCCCTCTGCCTGTGTCTCTGCCTCTCTCTCTCTCACTGTTTGCCTATCATAAATAAATAAAAAAAAAAAAATTAAAAAAAAAAATTTGTGACTTAACTTTTATGATTCTATGATTTTTTTTTGATTCTTTAGATGATGGGATCTTTTCAAACCACAACCATGATTAATTATTAGCACAGTGTAGATGGAATTCTCCTTAGGCATTTTTGGGCCTTGATAAACATTTTCATTTTACCTTGGAAGTATCAATGTTATCCCTTTTAGGTTTCATCTGAGAAAAAGGATCATTGTAGTATGTAGGGTAGGGTCATATTTGTGGCCCAGGTTCCCCTCCCCCCCATACTTGGCACAACTGACACCAAAGATTAGAAGATTGAATTTCCCCACCTTCTTGGCTGCTAAGAGACAGACATTTGACCAAGATGCCCCTAGTGAAATATATCTCCACAATGCTTCAGTTCAGCAGGGAAAAAGTAGACTTTTTTTTTTTTTTTTTTTTTTTTTTTTAAGGAAATCATACCTGGTGAGTATGGCAGGGTTTGGCAAAGACATTGAGTCTGAGAAGCACCTGTGACAGGATTGCCAAGGGTAAGAATTCATGTTCATGGTTTAAAATGCCTCTGTTAGAATCAGACCTGTGAGTAGTTTGGTGGTGTGGTTTGGATATTGTTTCTGTTGGCTTACTCTATAAACTCAGTTGTCTGGCCCTCCTGGGACTTCCGAGGTCTAGTTTATCTCATCTAATGAATTCCTACTCCAATGTACCTAGTTTATTCTCTTTTTGCAACTAATAAACCCAACTAAAATAAGCCAATGTTACATAGTAGGCTTCTGTTAGAATAATTGTCTCCCAAAAATGTTCATGTCTTAATTCTTGCAACCTATGAATACACGAACTTGTACAGTAAAAAGGGAGTTTTGCAGGTGTGATTAAGATTACAGACCTTGGAATGGGGAGGGTAGCCTGGATTACTCAGGTGGGCCCAATCTAATCACATTAAGTCCTTAAAAGCAACACTTTTTCCTGGCAAGGTCCAGGTATATAGAGAGACAGAGCTAGGAGAAAAGAAGAGGCATGAGACTAATTCTATCTGCTGTTACTGGCTTTGAAGATGAAAGACAGTGGCTATGCGCCAAGGAATGCAGGTAATCTCCAGAAGCTTGGAATGACCCTCAGCTGACAAACAGCAAAGCAATTGATACCTTAATTCTACAACTGAAGGGAACTGAACTCTGCTAACAACCTGAATGAGCAAGAAAAAGGAATCTGACTCTAGATCCCACCAGAGTTCTGACCTATAAAACTGTAAAGTAATACATTTGTTTAGCATTTAAAGCCACTAAATTCGTGATTGTAGAGAGCTAAGACAAGGCTAGAACCAACTCAGTAGTTCATAGGGCAGTGTCTGATTGGGAACATTGACCAGCATTTGTATAAAGCCAGAACGTCAAGCCAGTCCCTGGAGATATTGATAGGATAGAAAGCCAGATTCATAGTCATGAAGTACAGAGTTCATAATTATCTATTCTTTTATAGTCTGTTATCAATCATCAGGTGTGCTGTTGGATTACAGAGTCAGCAGCCAGTTCACACGGGCCACCGATACTCTATTATTTGTGTCTTGATTCTTATTATAACCAACTTCATGTACTCGACCTTTCTGCACTCTGGATTCGGCCATATTCTGTTCCTGTCACTCATTCTTTTATTTTTATTTTTATTTTTGCTTCTTTGAACCTTTGCCAAGGCATTCTTAGCTGTCACCTTAGATAGGACATAATCCTGTCTGAGCCTATGACTTTGATTCTGTTCCTGCAGAATGCTAGTTCTTTTCTTTGTCTGAATCTACACTGTAAAACCCTCACCTTGACCTCCAAGCCTGGATACTAATTCTGCAGGATCTCTAGGCTTCACATCGGAGGCAAAGTACAGAGCACGAATACACAGTGAGAGTGGTATAAGGCAAAATTCAGAGAGATGACATGAAATGCAAAATTAAGATTGAATCAGAAAACCCTGAAATTAGTCAGTGCTTGCAACATTGGGCAGTTAAACTGTTGTTGCTTCTATTCCTCTCTCTATAAAATTCGGATAATAATAGCAGTTCATATTACTTACAGCACTGAATAAAATAATATACTTACTTAAAGCTCTTAGAATAGTCTGAGGCACATAGTAAATGTTTTATAAACAATGACCATTTTTATTGAGATAGGGTACATATGCCAGTGTACTTTTTGTACATATAAAACATACCAAGGGAGGGGGAAATGGAGTTATGTCCTCTTAAATTTTTCTGTCTACATTGAACATTTGCCTTTGTGAAAACAGTCTTTTGATTTAGGAATATATCTGGTCATCAACATTTATTTAATAAACTAAATGTTAATACTCAGTTAATTTTCAACTGTTATAAAGTCAGCCCTTTACGAATGACACTTTGATGGAAAAATCAGTAATCCAAAAAGCTTTGTTTTTCAAAGTACAGTCTGGGGGAGTGTGTTTGCATACAGAATCTCAGATCCCACCTGGTAATCAGAACCTGCATTTTAATAAGATCCCCAGATGATTCAGGTGTACCCTGAGGTTTTGGAAGCGCTCATCTAAAGCACAAACAATTAAAATTGGAAAGTAGCCAAATTAAAATTTTAAACTACTTAAAGTTGTCACAACAGGAAAACTACTCTTCTGCCTTTTCCATTTTTTATTATCATCTATAAAGTGAAAACACTATGATACCTATTTCTTGAAATTAAGGCAAAGATTTAATGACCTATATCATTACTAATTAGGTAATACACATATAGCTTTCTGGAAATTGCCTGGCCAATAATCAATGCTTATTAATGTAAATATGATCAGTATTCTTCTTTATTAGCTCATTCCTTTACACAAGACTTTCTCTTCTTACTTGTCCAACAATCCTATTTAAATAACATCTATACAGCAACTTAGGTATGCTGGTGAAGGTAATCATTTGAAATGATGGACATAGTGGATTAGGAGAAGGACCAACCCATATTTAGCCTTCTTATAGCTGGATCATAGGGAATAGGATAAGAAAAAAGAGTCCTAATGTAACCCAATTTAAATACCTAATATTTATTGAATTTTTTATAGATTAACTAATTGCCTGTGGAAAATTTTTATCTTCAGTTTTTTGGGCCAGTAGAGAATTATTTTAGTCTGTGAGAAGGAAGTCATATATAACATCTAAAATGAGAAAAGGCAAAGATTAAGACATGTGGATTTTTATATCTCCTACAGAAGTATAAGAATGAAATAGAAGAAAGAGGTTGCTTAGAAGCCAGCAAGACCTGGATTTAAAACATGACTGTTTCTCTTACTTACTACATGACATTGGCAAATCAATGAATTTCGCTGAAGTTTAGTTTCCTCATCTATAAACATCTGTCTTAACAGACTGTGGTTCTTACAAATGTGAATACCTTTTCTATGTTGTCTGGCACAGAAAAGCATAAAATTAAGGTTATTTTTCTGTCTTTTTGATTTTTAGGTGCATAAATATGATATGGTCCATGATGGGATTATATCTCTAAATATTAATATGTGTTTTCTGTTTTTTTCCTCACCTTCTTCATATTATCTTCCAAAGCCATGTTATTCCCTTCAGTATGTTTGTAGATAAGTAGAAACAAAGGCTTACATTTAAGTATGAAAGATTCAGCCATATGCTTACAGAGCAGCCTAAGATAAGAGTGGACCTGCATATAGAAGAGAACATGGAGTGACTGATTAGAAAAAAAAGGAAAAAGAGAACCTAGACATTGAAAGAGAAAGAGGAAACAATACCTTTCCTTTCAAGGGCTAGAGCCACAAGTGAAAGACGCTGAGCATCATTTCTCCAAGTATGGCCTTTTTACCAAATCCTAACATAGGAACTTTGTCCAATAGGCCGGGGCCACTGAGTATATTACTAAACACAGCTTGACTCAGTATGTTGGTGACCAAGATGGAATTGAACACAACCAGAGGTGATTTTTCTATGAACCATAAAAGGACTATATACTTTGCAAAGGTTAATCCCTATTTAGTTATTGTCTCAAAAGACAACAAGGACACACCAGATACCTTGGAAAGGATAATGATTGAGGCTTATACTCTCACATGATTCTGACACTTGAATATGGAAAACCTCAGACTTTTTTAGTTCATGAATTTTAGTGACTACTAGAGCTTTTAGGCAGACACAGAGAGACTAGAAAATTATTAATAAATATGTAATATTTAAAATGTGTGTATTATAGATATTACAAAGAAGTTATGTTTACAGATACATTTGGGCACATGACTGCAATATTTTTAATGTATGCAATTTACATTATTTTTTTCTTTTTTTTTTTTAAGGTTTTATTTATTTGTTCATGAGAGACACAGAGAAAGAGACAAAGGCAAGGAGAAAACCAGGCTCCATGCACGGAGCCTGATGTGGGACTTGATCCCGAGACTCTAGGATCACAGCCTGGGCAAAAGGCAGGTGCTAAACCACTGAGCCACCCAGGGATCCCCTGCAATTTACATAAAAATTTTCGTGGGGCACCTGAGTGGCAGTTAAGCTTCCACTCTTAATTTTAGCACAGGTCTTCTTAGGGTTGTGAGTTTAAGTCCCATGGAGCCTACTTAAAACTACAAGGTTTTTTATTGTTCTGTTGCTACATTGACAATTTAGGCCTCAAGACCTAATAAAGCAAAGAGGTACAACTTTATATTGATATTTAGTTGTATTTTAATATGCATCTTTGTAAACAGGGAAAAAGCTATCACTTTAAAGTAGCCTCTGAGTTATTTGATGAAAATTTTTAAAATTTTATTCAAAAAATTCATGCTTTTTCCATTCTGTAGAAATATTTTTTTCCATTTATTAGAAATGTATCATCTGAAAATTAGAAAGGTTTATAAAGATCTTTTGTCTTGATGTTATTGTTTAGAGAGTTTTAAAATGATTCAAATTTACAGTTTTGGTTATAACAGATTAGGTCATTTGACCCTATTTTCATAGTTGAACACAGCTTTAAAAAACTGGATGAAATAAAAAAATTGCTTAAAAACATGTAGAGCTGACAAAGCCATGAAAAGTTACAAGGTCAAGATTTGAAGGGTAAATATCTAAAGATGGCTGGTGTTTGTTGCCACTCTCTCCTGAGGAACATTGGCTTACTCTGAAAGAGGTAGCTCAGTGTTTTAGACTCTAAGCAGTCAGTCTTATTTCTCTTAAGACTAGAGGGAAAACTTGGGTGAGCAATGTGTAGTGTAGCTCTTCTACAAACTGATGCTTAATTTCAAATCATCTCAAACTTCAAACTGAATTAAAGTAGTTCTGGATACCTAGTACCTTTAGGTGTTTTTGAGTTTAAACAATCATTTTTATTATATTCTGGGGGATAATTGATAAGATTAAAAATTTTGGAAGCCTGCAAGAAAAAAATGTCCATAGTTAAATGAATATTCCAGAACTTAAAAAACATTAAAGTTAGAAATGTAATAGATTGGTTTAATAATAAAATGGACATACTAAGGAAATAATTAAAGAACTTGAAATAGGTTAGTAAGAAATTTCCAGAATGAAGCAAAGAGAAATAAAATATGTTAAATACAGAAGAGATAAACGGGACAAAGCAAGATGATCAAATACATATGTAACTGCAGTCCCAGAAAGGGATAGAGAAAATGAAGCAGAAACAATATTTGAAAGACATAATTCTCAAGAATTTTCCAGAACTGATCACAACATATAACAAATCACAGAGACCTTATGAATGCCAAACAAAATGAGAAAAGATAATCACTTCTAGGTAACATTCAGTAAAATTTCTGGAGAATCAGAAAGAGAGAGAAATAGCACTCAAAAGAATGTATATCAGAAACTGTAAACACTAACACACCAAGAGGATATCATGCATAATTTTGCTCTAAATTTTTAAATTTAAACAAAATAAGGGCATCAGGATGGCTCAGTTGGTTAAGCATCCAACTATTGTTTTGATTCAGGTCATGATCTCTTGGGTCATGAGATTGAGCCCTGTGTTGGACATTGTGCTGAGCATGGACTCTGCTTGAGATTCTCTCTCTCTCTCTCTCTCTCTCTGCCTCTCACCCTCCCTCCACTCATGTACTCGTTCACTCTATCTCAAGTAAATAAATAAATTTAAAATTTAGACTAAATGGACAGACCTAAAAAAATACAACAATGGAATATTATCCAGCCTTGAAAAGGGAAGTCTTGCCATTTGCAACAATTTGATAAATTTGGACGACATTATACTAAATGAAATGAGCTGGACCCTATGAGGAAAATTAAAAAAAAAATACCTGCATGATCTTACTATTATGGTGAAGCTAAAAATGTGGAATACATGGAAACAGAGAGTAGAGTAATAGTTACAGTGGGGGGGGGGGCGGGAAATGAGATGTGTCTCAAAGAAAACAAAGTAGCAGGTTATGTAAGATGAATAAGTCTAGAGACCTAAAATGTAGCATGATGATTATAGTTAATAATGCTGTAGTGAATAGTGGAAACTTGCTAAAAGAGGAAATTTCAGAAGCTCTAATCACACATACATAAAAATGGTAACATGAACTATCTGTATATTGATTAGCATGGCAATAGTCCTCATTTTCTGTGTATATGTATATCAAATTAACATGTTGTACACCTAAAATATATGCAAATTTTTATTTAAAGTTAAATTTAAAAAAGATTTGCATTGTTCTATTTGGGATATAGTAAGTATAAAGATTTTACTCATTGTGCTATGTGAAATATCACTTTGACTACAAACTTATAAATATATGAAACTGGAGTCCATTCTAAATATCACAAAAACTACTGTGGAACAGTGGACAACAATGGAAATTTTTTGTTTAAAATCAAAGCTTTACTAATGCAAATAGATACATGTTTAACATGTCAAATTAGTATTTTAGTTTGAAACAAGGAATTTTAAAATTATGATTTTTAATCACATTCCTAAAATGGATTTCACTGGAAAAAAATATAGCCAGAGAAATGAAAATTGTGAAATTAACAAAGTCATCATTTGAATAATATAGAATAGCCAAACTACAAGGATATTATAGATATTTAGATATTTAGAAATCTTTTCATTCAGCCAAAGGGTCAGTAAAATTACAATTAATAAAAATAATTTTAAAATACCTGGAATAGATAAAAGTGTGTATCTATATGCCAAATACAAATGACCAAATAAAATATCTTTTAAAAGAAAGAATTTTTAACATGTAAAATATAACAAATACTTAGAAATTAGTCAAAACCAGATGTGATAGTTGAGAACCCTCACTAACAAGCCAGTTGGGAACCCAGATAGCTTGAAGTATTACTGAAAGATAAATATGTACTCTCTTCATAGTTTGGAAGACTGTACATGGTAAAGATGTCAAATTCCCCACGTATTTTTATATAGATAATCTACAACCTGAATGAAAGCTCCAATGGATATTTCTGTGAAAATTGACAAGTTGATTCTAAAATTCGTAGGTAAGTGCCATGAGCCAAGATTAGAAAAGACATTCTTGATGAATTAAAACATTATTGGAGGACTTTTAGCAAGTCTCCTTATCACACTACAGTAAGGAACTACAGTGTTAAGGCAAGGTTAGAGACAAGGATCAGTGAAATAAAGTCTACAGACACATGGACTCTTGATTTATGGTATTACCTAAGAGTAGTAGAGGAAGGGTAATCTCTTTTGTAAGTCAATTGAATATCAAGTTGATAAAAAATAAATTAATTAAACCTGATCCCTGTATCACACCATAGCCCGAAATCAATCACAGGTCTATTTTGATACTTAATCATTACATGCAAGAGGGATGGCCTGAAAGTTAGAGAGTAGAGTATCTTCGTGATATTTGGAGAAGGAAAAAATTGTTAAATAGATTTTCATAAATTGCCATATTTTAACCCACCAGAATAGGTAAGATTTTAAAAACTCTTATACAACATATTAGAGAAGATACAGAGTATCAGGAGCTATCAAGTGGTCCTTGTGGGACAGACATTTTGAGAAACAATTTATCATCATCTAGTGGTGCAGATCTGCATACCAACAATTTCACTCCTGGGTATAAAGTAAGAGAAAGGCATGCATAGAACATATTCATAGCTGCTCGCATACAACAGAACCAATGCGGCAATGAAAATGGACGAAATATGGCTACTAAAAAAAGTATGAATCTTAAGTAGACAAGTTAGATACTAAATAATATATACTGTATCATTCCATTTATTTTAAAAAAATCAGAAACTGACAAATTTAAACTAAAATATCAGATGTCAGGTTAGTGGTTACTTTTGGGGAAGAGGAAAGTGCCAAAGGGAGTGAAGATACGTAAATGGACTTCTCTAGTTGTGGTCTATTTCTTGATCTGGATGATTGTTCCATAGTTTTCCTCTGATAGCTTGTTGTCCTGTAGGTTTTTTGTGTGTACTTTTCTGTGTGTGATACTTTATAATGCAGGCAGTTTAAAATCCTGATTGTTAACTACAACAGAAATATTTTAGAATTAATATTCTGATTACAGAGATTGAGAAGCCTACAAATTTAGGTTTTGTGCTTGTTTGTGTCCAAGGAAATCTGCAGTAAGATCTCATTTGTGTCCTTGTGCCAGCGAGAAAGGGCTAAAAACTACCCAACTGGCAGAACTTTAACTCTTTCAGGCCAAAAGAGAGTATTTAGAAAATTACCTTTTTAAAGTGAATTAAATCAGCCAAATAGCTTTGTGTAGAGCCTGTGTGCCAAATGTCGGTGATAAAGCTGCCCCTACATTTAGGATTAGAGAATGGACACTGACTTTTTGAAAAATTGAGTTTCATCTGCCAAAAAAAAAAAAAAAAAAAAGAAAAAGAAAGAAAGAAAGAAAGAAAGAAAGAAAGAAAGAAAGAAAGAAAGAAAGAAAAAAGAAAACAGTGCCACTATAAAAACGCAATTATGATCACTGATCACTGTGTCTCAAAGGAACTATGTATGGGATTTGGAGTGAATCTCCTATCCCTTTTATGAACTCTTCTTGGCAGATGAGATCTACTATTACACAGCTATATGAATGTTATGTTGAAACAAGTTCCTCAGAAAAAAATGTAAAATCTGTTGCTTTCATCAGGAACATTTATCATGTATTAGGATATATGAAGCCTGTGTGTATTTATTGTTCTATTGTCAGTTAAATTAGAAGCCTGGGTCTAACCTCATGAACTTTCTACAAATTCCTTCTCTTGTATCTTTACTACTGATTGAAGTTTGATCAAGGATTGAGCAATGATCCAGTTGAGTAACTTACCATAAAGATCTACAATTAAGGTTATTATGCATTCCTCTCCTAATTGGAATAAGCATAAAATTTATGCATTTAGAATGTAAAAATAAGCCAATCAAATATTTTTTGAGAATTTTTATTTCTTTGCCTATTATTTAAAAATAAACTAAGGTTTTAAATTGTTTTTAATTTTAAAAATCATCTTTAGCTTGTTTTAGGGAGAATTTATTCTTTTTATCACAAAATGTACATAAACCAACACTAGTACAATTTATTATTTACTAGAAAACAATTTTACTTCAGAAATTATGGAAAATGAGATAATGAAGATATAATAAAGTTTTAGGCCACGATTCTAAATATTTTGGTATATAATTAAGTTTTCAAGAATTCAGTAAATAGTAAAAAGACCTCAGAGCCACATATAAAGAATTTTTTAAAAGAATTCTAACAGTTTTTACTAGTCTTTATCATAATTGATCAAGGTGGAGAGGGTTGTCAGTCACACACAGAGATATCCAAAATATCAGGAAAAGAAGCTTGTAGCAATACTTGTATTGCCAGAAGAACAGAGGCAAAAATAAAAATGGATAAAATTTTCCTCTAGTAATTATTTGAGAAAGTAATCATAAAAATTCTAGACTGTAAAGAATCAAAGCAATTTTAAAGACTTTTTAAAAATACAAAGGCAAACAAATACTTTCCTTTTAGAGACATGTTGCTTTACCTTACACCAAAATCTTCTAAATAAGTATATTTAATTGTGTGCATGCAAACTGTAAAACTGGAAAGGGAAAAGAACTTGTATCACTATGTGCAGACATATTTATTGTTCACGGGCTATTGAAGCTTGGATTTCTTTCAAATACTTTGCTCTTCTGGTCCTTTGGTGTACCGACATGCAGGTAGGCTTCAATAGTAATTAATTATCTGAGCCTAATTTTGGTTAATACCTTTGCCTGAAATTGAAGGAGGCTGTACGTCCTTGACCAATGGGTAAATCGCCATCACTTTCTGAATTTGCTCCCAACATCCTCACTTTTGATTGCTATGTTGCCTTAATTATTTTTTCCAAAGATGAGAAAGAAGATTTGACTCTGGAGATGGAGTGATATTTTGAGGAATAATGCTCCAAGAAGTCGACTGACTAAACACAGGTACAAATAGGAGAATTCAAGAAGTGGTATAATCTAGGAAATTAGGATACTTGGGACAACTGATCGAGTGTGGATCACCGTGGCTTTTAAATGAAGTAGATCTCAACCTCTAAGTATCTATGGTATTAATTTTTGGAACAAGAGTTGTAATAGGTGATAAAGGTGGTTTATCACTTCTAGGAAGGATACTAAGCAAAAAGAAACTGCTACTAATAGTACATTTGTTCTTACACTAAAAGCTTCCTATTTGCATACCTACAATCACATATTAATATGCCTCTCTAAATGCATCAACTATTGTGGTAACAAACAATACAGGACTTAGTTTCTTTTGTTTTTGTTTTGTTTTGTTTTATTGTGGTAAAAAGACACATCGCAAAATTTCTCATCTTAACCATTTTTAAGCATACGATATTAACTATATACACAACATAGAACTTTTTCATCTTGCAAAACCAAAGCTCTCTGCTCATGGAACAATTTCCCCTTCCCGCCTCCCCTCTGGCCCTGGCAACTTTAATCCTACTTTCTGTCTCTATAAGTCTGACTACATTAGATACATCATATCTAATCATGAAGTATTTCTTTTTTTATGACTGGCTTATTTCACTGAGCCTAATACCCTCAAATTTCATCCTTGGTTTAACATATGACAGAATTTTTCTCCTTATTAAGGCTGAATAATATTCTATTGTTTGTATATGTCATATTCTCTTTATCCATTAATTCTTTGATAAATATTTATTTACTTCCACCCCTTAGCTACTGTGAATAATGCTACAATGAACATACTGTGCAATGTTTGTTGAAATGAGTTTTCTCTTACTAATCATATGTTTTTTTTTGAAATAAGTCCATCATGTTGGGACATTGTTTTTGACTCAGTAAGAGACTTTGGTGAAGTAATAGAGGGGATAGACAAGTTAAAAAGAGCCAATTATTCATGATTTTAGTAGAAAAATAGATTATCAGAAAAAGAAAGGAAACAAAATGATATAGAAAATGAAATTATAGGTAATGTAAGACAAAGTTTAGGATTTAGGCTTGAATTGAAAGAGAGACATGTACATCCTTTGAAACTTGGGCAAAGAAGTGCAGTTGAGTATAAAAATATATCTTTTTTTAGTAAAGGATTTTATGCCCTAGAGTCCTCCATTTTTTTGTGTGTGTGAAATAGAAGGCTAAATTATCTGTTTAAATAAGGGTCACAGACTGGTGAGGAACATAAGAGAAATGAAGCAAACTTTCACTGAGCAGAATTGGAGAGGGAGCAGTTAAGAGACAGTTAAAAATTTTTCAAGCAACTTTACAACCCCCTTGAAGTTAGAGACCATGTCTGTGTGTGTGTGTGTGTATCTGTGGATTTGCAGTATTAGTGACCTATATGATTTTCTCCAAGGTTTCTCAGTGGTCAAATTATTGAGAAGTCTTGATTGTTTCAAAATTGATTTTTTTCCATTTTTACTCATTTAAAAGTGTACTGAGTACATATTATTAGTCAGGCACTGGATTTTGCACAGGACATGCATAACAACACAACAAAAAAGGTAGTACCTCTGCATATCAGTTAAGGTTCAACCAGAGAAGCAGGACAGTAGGAAAGATCACAAGTATGATTGTGATCACAACTCCATGAGTATAGGTTGAAGCTTTTCTCCATTGGAGAATTTCTTCCCTTTCAGGGAAACCTCAGGCCTACTTTAAAGGCCTTCCGAATGATTCAGCCAAGCTTACCCAGTTTATCTAGGATAACCTCCCTTATTTAAATTCAAGTGATTAGAAATTGCTTCATAGCAACACCTAAATTAGTGTTTAATTGAATCACTAGGGACTATAGCAAGTTGACATATCAAAAAAGCCATTATACTACTCATTTATTTCCTAGTTCAGAGCAAGATGGGTAGATAGATGATAATATTAAAGTATTCCATATGGTCTTTGAACACAGATCATGGACATCAGGAAAGGAGGGGTCTGTTCTGATTAGGAGCTAGCTAGGAGAGGTTAAAAAGGAGGTGCAGTTAGAGGAAGCTGCTTATACAAAGATCCACAGAGAGCATCTCTCATTCAGAGAGCAATAAGTAATTCAGTTTATTTTAATTTTGATAATGTGAGATGGGAAGAGATGAAGGAGTGAGCAAGAAACAGCTGATGTCATATTATAAAGATCAATATAAACTACAATAAGACCTTTTGGTATTCTCTTGAAAGTTATGCAAAGAATTCTGGGTTGTTAACTGATATAATGCAGTTGAATTATCATAATGCTCCTTATTAAAAATAAAAAACAATGCTCCTTATAGATTGTATCCTCCATGGAACAGGTATTTTCCTTATAAATGGTTTTAGAAACAAATTTGACATAATCAAATTAGCGGCACCTTGGAGAAAAGAAAATAAATGTGGACAAGAATGAGGCCATGGAAGTAATAACTTATATAATATTAAATATTATAATAATATTTTTAGTTTAGAGTAATGTAGGAGTTTAAATACTATGAGAATATAGAACACAACAGGAATTGTGAGTGACTGAATGTGGGGGTAAAAGAAAGAAAGAAGATGATAATATCCTGATTTCTGGCTAAGTTGAGTTAGGTAGGTAACTCTACCACTCACCAAGATAAGAGTGTAGCGGGAAGAGAATTGAGGGATTGGGGAAAGGTAGATGAGATGATGAGTTTAGTATTGGACATGTAGAATTTGGACTGCTTTAGATATATCCAAATATCAGGAACAGTCTGTTGAATATTTGATTGTAAAGCTCAGAAAAGAAGTCAGATATAAAGATATAGATCAGTAGTTTTTAAATCCTAGTGTGCATAAAAGCACTAGACCTTGTTCAAATGGACCTTTCAGAGCTGTATTCCCTAAATCATTGAATCTAGAGGCCCATGTCCAAGAACCAAAAAGCAGTTTATAGACCAGCCTGAGTCATGTTTATACAAATTTTACAGAAGATATTAACAAATTGAAACATAATACTCTCAAAACTGTGAGGATTAGATGAATTCATCTGGACAGAGTAGGAAATAATGAGAGCTAAGAGTAGAACCCTGAAGAAGAGGATTGAATAGATTGGCTGATCCCTCAGTGGCAACTGAGAATGATGGGTAAGAGAAAGTTATGAGATACATCAGGAATATGGGAAGGAGAAGACTTTCAAGAATGAAAAAAATCAAAACCAGTACCAAATGAGACAGAACAGTCAAGAATGATATTCACCTATGGAGTGTCATTTAATTTATCAGCAAGTTCCTCAGAAAGCCAATTTTCAATTAAGGCAAAGTAATGGAGATAGTATTTGAAGAGAGCAATTCATTCATTCATTCAGCAATTATTTATTGAGTTCCTCTGAGTTGGGCTTTTTCTAAGTACTAGAATTGTAACAGACAACAGGACAGAAAAGAATCTACATCCTAATGTGGGATATTTTTTTAAAAAATCAATAAATATGTAGTAGCTGAGATGGTGAGAAATGTTATAGAAAACAATAAAGCAGGTGGAAACATAATGCCAAGAGAAGCAGGGGTACTGTTTTATGTAAAGTAGTTAAGGGAGCATCTCTAGTTAAGGTGACATTTGAGCAATGAGCCAAAGGAAGTGTAAAAATAAATCATACAGATAATCTGGATAAAGAATATTACAGGAAAAAGAAACAGCAAAGACCCTATGTTGTGTGCATGTGTAGATTGTTTCAGCATCAGCAAGGAGACCAGTTTAGGGGAGAAGGAGAGCAGTAGGAGGAAAAGATATAGTAAATAGTAGAGTTCTCAACATGAAAGGTCTTGCAGGCCTTTGCAGGTTATTTCGCTTTTACTCTGAATGAGATAGGTTGCCATTGGGGAATTTTGAAAATAGGAATAAAATTATATAACTTTTGTCTTTTTTTTAATTTTTTTATTTATTTATGATAGTTCCAGAGAGAGAGAGAGGGAGGCAGAGACACAGGCAGAGGGAGAAGCAGGCTCCATGCACTAGGAGCCCGATGTGGGATTCGATCCCGGGTCTCCAGGATTGCGCCCTGGGCCAAAGGCAGGCGCCAAACCGCTGCGCCACCCAGGGATCCCCTATAACTTTTGTCTTAGTGGGATTACTCTGGCTATTGGTTGAGAAAAGATTGTCACTGAGTAAGAGTGAATAAAAGGAGCCCAGCTGGAGGTTATTGTAATAATTCAATTTAGAAATGGCGGTTGGGCCCAGGGTAGCAGTAGAAATAGTTTATAATTGTTTTATATACTGAATAATAGCACTAAAGGCATTCACTGATGAATTGAATAAAGGTTATGAAACAAGATCTTCAAGAATAATTCCAAGTATGTAGGCCTAAACAACTGTAAGAATTGAATGGTTATTTACTTAAATAATTGGAAATAAGACTATGGAAGGTGCAGCTCGGTAAGGGGTTATCCAGGATGGGGGTGCATCAGGTATTCAGTAAGACACGCTATGTTTGGGGTGTTTGTTTACACACCCAATTAGTAGTGCTGAAAACAAAATTGTGTCTATGAGTCTAGGGTTCTGGGAAGAGATCGAGCTGGACATATCAGTTTGGGAGCCATCATCATATAGATAACATGAGTCTGGAGCAGATCACTTAGGAAGTTAGTGAAAGATGAAAAGAAAAGAGCATTGGGCCACTCCAGTATTTAGAAGTCATAGTGTTGAAACAGTAAACCAAAAAGGCGACTGAGAAGACTTGGGTGGAGGTATAGAAAGGAGACCCTGATCTACTGGGCCATTTCTATTAGCATACAAATGTTTTATATTTCTTCCATTAAACCTACTCTCATTCCTCATTTTCCTCCAGTTCTCGCCACAGTTTTTCCCCCCATCCCTTTAAGCAATACTTCTTGAAAAAGTAATTTTCTCTCAGTGCTTTCAGTTTTTCTCTTACAATTCTCTCTTGAAAGTCGGGCTTTTGTTCCAACAAGCCAGTACAAATACTCTTTTCAAGATCACCAGTGGCATCCTTCATTGCTAAAAGCAATGGCCAGATTTCATTCCTCATTTAGCTTAGCCCATCAGCAGCATTTGACACAATTATATACTTTCTTTTTGAAGCATTGTCTTTCCTTGACCCTCTGTCCATTCATCCTGCATAATTGACCAAATCCTTATTTTGTTTCCAGTACATCGTTCTCTCCCTCCTTCTCTGATAACTTCTTTTCAGTCTCATTTGCTGATTCCTCTTCATTTTCTTGATATATATGTTAAATTCCTCAGGATTTGGGCTTTGGAATCCTTTTTAATATCTGCACTTATGCCCTTAAAAACCCAGGTTCACAGATCTCTCTGCTAATGGCTCCAAAATTTATACCTCCATACTGGACATTTTCTTTGGACTATAGAACTCTTTACAGAACTGCCTAATCAATACTGCCACTTAAAAGTCTAATGGGTGTCTTATCTTAGTATATTCAATATTGATCTCATGACATTTGTCCCAAGTGGATCCTCCTCAGTCTTCTGTATCTCAGTAAGTGATAGATCCATTCTTCTGGTACTCAGTCAAAAACCCATACAACATACTGGACTCCGTTTCTCTCACAGCCTATGTCTGATACATTAACAACTCTCAAAATATCTTAAAATTAAGCTGTTCTTCTGTTTAACATCCTCTAATGGTTTCCCTTCCATTTTACTTTATCACTAGAAACTAAAATCTTTAAATGATCTTGCTAAGCCTGTAAGATCTGGCTTCCTACTGTCTCTCTGAAGTTTTATTTTTGCTCTCATTTACTCAACCTCAGCTTCATTGACATTCTCACTCTTCATCAAATATGTAAGACATGCTCTTGAATTAGGACCTTTGCACTTGCAGCTCTAGAAATTTCTTCCTTCAGATATCTACATGACGTAGTTCCTTTTTTCAGACCTTTACTCAAATATTTTCTCAGTGAGACCTTACATGGCCACCCTGTCTAAGATTACCTGCATTATTTTTCTCTTTAGTAAACTGATGTATCATATATTTTATTTATTACTTTTTTAATCCAAATTAAAAGATAACTTTCATATCTCCTCAAACCAGAACAGTGCCTGATGTGTGATAGTCAATAAATAGTTGCCAAAAGGGGTGCCTGGGTGGGTCAGTTGGTTGAGCATCTGACTCTTCATTTTGGCTCAGGTCATAATCTGATGGCTGTGAGATGAAGCCTTGTGTTGGGCTCTGTGCTCAGCAGGGAGTCTGCTGAAAATCCTCTCTCTCTCTCTCTTCCTCTGCCTCCTCTCCACCTTGTGCTCTCTCTCTCCTCAAATAATTAATTGATTAATTAATCAATTAAAATGGTTGCTGAAAAATGAATAACGAACTTGCATTATTAACGGCATCTCACTTTTTTCTAGGTCATTCCTATCAACATATAAACATGATTTTTTTTAAAGATTTTATGTATTTATGAGAGATACACAGGCAAAGGCAGAGACATAGGCAGAGGGAGAAACAGGCTTCCCACGGGGAGCCTCATGTGGGACTCGATCCCAGGACCTCGGGATCATGACCTGAGCCAGAGGCAGATGCTCAACCACTGAGCCACCCAGGTGACCCATCATGATTTTAATATTCTCATCTTAAAAAATATCTCTTGCCTTAGATCTCTAACTTCTCTAACTTACCACCCACTTTCTCTGCTCCTTTAATAGCAAAGCTTAATATAAAAAAAATCTCTTTATAGTTCCTATTTTCTCTGCCTACCATCTCATCTATGCCATATCTTGCTCAAATAAGTCTCCCAGTTAACCTGTCCACTTGCCTCTGATAACTATTTTGTTGCCAAAAGAACACACATCTTTGTCCTCCTTGTATTCAAAACTCCTAGCAGCATTCAACTTGCTGAACATTCCCCACATATGGATACACGCTCTTCTCTGGGCTTTTTTGGATGACATATTTGTACCTTTTATCTCAGATTTTGCTCTTCTATACCAGTCTGTTCTTTGTATGCCTAGTGTTCACCTCTCAAGAGTTTCCTTCTTACCATTCAATTTCCACCTCAAAAGTACTTCCTCAGATAAATTTTCCTAATTAAAATATTAGCTGCTCATTCTATTAGTTTTTATCTATTACTCTATTTTTTCTTTTCTTTATATTACTTATGTTGTTGGCTTCTGATTTTTTTGTTGTTGCTCTCTGCACTCTAGAATGAAAGCTATACTTATTTCTACCATTTTACTAAAAACTAAACATAGCACATAGTGGACACTCAATAAATTAATTTTCCACTTCAATTCTAAGATAATATTTAATTGAAAAGTGGAATAAGAACCCACTTTTGTGGGAAATATCAGAAAGGGAGACAGAACATGAAAACTCCTAACTCTGGGAAACGAACAAGGGGTGGTAGAAAGAGAGGTGGGCGGGGGGTGGGGATGACTGGGTGACAGGCACTGAGGGGGCACCTGACAGGATGAGCACTGGGTGATATGCTATATGTTGGCAAATTGAACTCCAATAAAAAAATAAAATAAAATATTAAAAAAAAGAACCTACTTTTTGGAACATGAGTTTGATCCGCAACCTCCAAAGTGACCCCCAATGATACACCCACCTCTTGGTATTTGTGCTGTGTGTAGTTCCCTTTGCTTAAGTGTGGCTGATATTTTGACTTGCTTCTAATGAATAGGATAAGGCAAAAGTGAAGAGTTGTCACATCTGAGATTAGGTTATAGACTATGACTTCTGTTTTGCATGTTCTCTATTGCACACTCACTCACTTGCTCTGAGGGAATCCAGCTGCCATGTGTGAGAAGCCAATATGGCCTAGAACTGGAATTTTCAGCCAAGAGTCACTTAGGATCTAAGGGCTGACAACAGCCATATAATTGAATTTGGAAGGGATCTTGCCCCAGTGGAGCTTTGAGATGACTGTAGCCCAGGAGTGCAATTTCTTGAGAGCCACTGGTCAAGAACCACTGAGCTAAGTAGTGCACAAATTTCTGACCTCAAAGAACTGTGAGATAATAAATAAGTTTTATTTTATTTTATTTTTTAGGTTTTGTTTTAAACAATGAAGTTTTGGGAAATTTATTATATAATGATAGTTAACAAATACAATGGGAAATACCTTAAGTATGGTGGTTTTAGGTAGGGCATTTGTGGGAGATTTTCTGTAATAAGAAACCAGAATCAGGGAAGCAAATTAAAAGCCCACAGTTCAGGGAGGGCCACAGGATAAAAAAATTGTTAAGGAAACACTGTGTCTATTTTATTCACTTCTAAATTTTGCATTGTTTTCACCCTTTTTTTAGATGCCAAGGTATTTTTAAAAATGCCTTTCAGGTTCTCTTTGCAACCACTTACTTAGCTCTAAGTGTGATAGAACAAGGACACTGGGGATGGAGCATCAATCTGAAGAAACAACAGACATTGATCAGAGTAGCCAATAAATAGTATTGTACTTTATTTTTTAATATTTTTATTGAAGTATAATTGACATACAATATCCTATTCGTTCCAAGTGTACATCATGGCAATTTAATATCTTTATACATTACAAACTGATCCCCATAAGTCTAGTTGCCATCTGTCACCATACAAAATTAATTAGTAATACACTCTAACAAAAACTAAGAGGAAAGCATATCTTGTATAATGTAGTTTGTCTATACTAGGGTTCTGATTACAATATATAATTCTGATTCGCAAATAGATATTATCATGGGATCTGAGCTAATTATAGTTTTTGATTTCTGGTCAGAATAGTTGAGACATTTCAACTGGTCTTCACATGTTTATATAAACTTCATGTTTATGTAGGGAAGTAAACGGTTTAAATATACTTTGCCAAGATTACAATTTGAAAAGTTAGTTCTCTGAAAGTATTGATATGTGTATTTTTCAAGAGAGCTAAATTATGAAAATGAAAATTACATGACTTGTCAGTTCATTATTCTAGGAAGATTTGAAGGGTGAATTAGATTTTATAAAACATATTGAATGCATTATATATATGTGTGTATATATATATGTGTATATATACTCAACATATTTTAAGATACTTCAAATGTATTAAAAGAAAAGAATCATTTTAATTTTCTGTCTCCAAAATGCAATTTTACTCTTGGGCTGATTCAGCAGAGTAGAAATAATTTTGACATTTGTAGTTTCTAGATGTAGTTTAATATAAAAATAAAAATCTTTGTGGGAAATTTGGGTTTGTAAATTTAAAGGTTTATGTTGAACAGTTTGAAAGTATAAGGACTCCTTGTACAACTGAAAAAAAGACAGACATTCAGAACTGAATGGAAAAACTGAATCAACAGACTAGGAAGCCTCTGCTCATATGACAAATAGAGATGTGCCTATATTAGTCTTAGACACAGAACATCACATCACATCACCTAATCTAAGAAACTTCCATATCTAGGGTCGATGCCATTAAGACTGGGTTACTGGTGTGTTGGCAGTAGTGGTAGTACCACTGACAGAATTTAGTGATTAGCTCTTTTGCAGCAGCTCTTCAAGGGGCAACTCCTACAAATGTCAAATATAATTAAATTGTTTATATTAAAAATAGAAGTTTAGTCAATAGGGGTGATCATGCAGGTATCTTGATTTTTAAAAAGTGTATAAGCTTTTATTGTGAAATGTGTAAGTTGGTTTCACGATTATGTCAGATATTGACATTCAGAGTAGAGTAGATCTAGTCAATTGGGTATTACATTGTAACTGATGCTGTATAATAAACATTCTTCAGGACTAATGGCCAGAAAGTACATTATGCCTAATGGTATAAATTTAAGATGCTCATTTACTACTGTAAAAATCTTAGGATAAGCATGGTAGGGCAAATGTGATTATCAATCTTGTTAATGTGAATTAGCTACTATAAATTAACTGATGTTCAGAACTTACTAAGGTTTAAAAAAATTAAAAATATTACATAACAAATAATGTTCATTTATTTCTTGTATGTACTTCAAAATACTTAGAACTTGTTTTGATGATGGTGATTCAAATTTTACACATTTTCAGTATTAGGGTATATCTAGAAGTTAACAATGCAATCTATCATGAAATGCTGTAAATGCCTAGAGTGGTTATAGGGTTAAAAATGTGACTTAATGTATTATATATATTGTGTTTCACAGTTGATACTTTATAATTGTATTTGCCTTTAAAGCACTTCTGGCTTTTCTTTCTTTGTAATTTTTGTTGTTGTTGTTACTAGGGTAGAGTTTTCTGTAGATCTGAGTTAAATTCACCATTTGGGAATAGAATGTTGCTTAGAAAGATTAAAGCAGACCTTTGAGCCTTGAGAGCTACTCTAATATTATTAAGACAAAATATTTTAAGAGATGAAAGGTTTATATAAAATAAAATTGTATCTATAGTTAGGATAGAGTAAGAATTCTGCTTCCAGGGATTACTGCATAAACTTTAGTTGAAAAGGAATTTCCCTGTAGTTTAGCATTATTAAATTGTATGAATTATGGAGCTTCTGCATTTTCTTTGGAGTCATCTATCATTGGCCATGTCACATACGGAATTTGATGATACTGTGAACCAAGGGGTATAGCGTGTTCCTTGGGCCTACCTTCCTATGATGTGGGACTCATTAAGGATCAGATCATACATACAGAGATTCCTAATATAAAAATAATGGTAATTTTAAAAGCATTACTTTCAGACAAATACGGGTTGTTTTTTTTTTTTTTTTTTTTTTTTGTATCGTCTTTCTTCACTATGTGAAATGTCCTATTTGAACTGCCACTAATTTTGAAGGTGCGTCAATCTTCCTTGAAGGTTAACTTTTAATACTTTCCTATAACCCTACACTGACCGAACCCAGAATGGTCAATGAAAATGTTTAATCTAGGATTTTATGGCTTTGGGTTGAACCACCAGTTACTGGAAATACTTAGTACAGTATACACTAAAGAATACAATTTAGGAATAATAAGATATATACAGATAATACATCAAAAATAACCATTATATAATTATTTCTGTGTTCATATTTATTAAACAAGTGTTGTTTTTTAGGAGTCCCAGAAACAATCCACAAAGGATATAGAGTTTCAGTTTTTAGGGGCCCATTTATAAGTCTGTTCCTTAACTGCATCCCCATAAACACATACATTCAGTACGGAGTTCCCTCCAGTTCATGAATTTATCAGAAGGTCCATCTATTAGAGGTGACTTTAGTTGTGTTTTGATAGAACATTTCCAGGCAATTCCCTTATTAATAGACCACTTTACCAGGTGTAGGGATACTTATATAAGGTGATCATTTCTATTTTGTGTGTTGTCTGAAAATTGTGCTTTTTCTGATGGCATTTTCTGATGCTGCCATATCAGTCCTTGATGCAAAGTTTTGTAATTAGTTTTTATTCCTTGGGTTCAGGATGTCTTGCTGTTGCCCTCTGGTCAGTGACAGGAGCTACACAGTGTTTCTTCGCATAAGAATACACTTGTATAATAGGTTTTGTTGAAATTTTTTGACACATTTTTTGCATGTATCTATCTTACAAACTTTATTATTTACTCATTTTCTTTCTTTGTAATCTGTTTTCATAAACCGGTTTTATATTACAATTGAAATCATTATTGTAATTATCCATATTTTGAATCTTAATGCAATTATCCATATTTTGAATCTTAATAATAATTTTATCCTGCAGCTACAAAATATGTAAAATATGTAACTCATGATTATTCAATCACAAATTAGTATTAATAGGATAGCATTTTATCTACTATCAGATTAGTAATTAACTACCAATGTGACTTTAAGCTAGGTACTTCATTCTGCTTTTTGTTTTCTAGCCTCTGTTATCAGTTTCTTTCTCTTTTTTCCAGTGAGATTTCCAAGAATGTGTCTTTCTTTGCAATGCTGCCTTATCAAATATGTGAAATATTTTCCTTAAAGAGTTTATACTAAGTGGAAATCTGAATTATTTTTTCTCATTATTATATTTTAATTACTATTGAGAACCATATAATACCAAGAATCCATTAAATGCTTTCCTATTCTATATTTTAGCAACCAAGTAAGGATGAATATCATAATATTTGGTTTCTCTTTTATTATATTTTTATATCTCTTAATGTATTTTTATATTGAGACTTTTAGTTGTTGGATATATTTGTATTAATTCTACTCTTAACAGACAACTCAGAGGAACAGCCACACACAAACAGTATGAAACTTCTGAAATCTAAGTAAAAAAATGCAGTTTATCTTAAGTCATTTTTATTGCTAAGTAGTGTCTGAAGAATATTGTTTTTACATTCGAGTTGTATGATTACAATTCTGATTGGAAAGGAAAATTCTTTTTTTTTCCTGATGATTTATTTATTTAACTGAGCAGAGGGAGGGGCAGAGAGAGAGGGAGAGGGGAAATAGACTCCCTGCTGAGCACAGAGCCTGCTGCCAATGCAGTGGATCCCATGACCCTGAGATCATGACTGAGACCCTTTTTGCAAAAGTTGTAGGAAATAACTTACATAATTAAGGATTACTATCTATTAGTATCAATAACTACTAAAGCATTTTGTATAAAACTTTTTTGTGTGGCAAAACAATAGTATCATATGTACTTTCCCAAAGGGTATCATGTTTATTTTACTAAATTTAATAAGAAGTATGACTCTTTGAATAATATACTGACTTTAAGTTTTTTATCAAATAAAAGCATCTCTCTTGTTTTGCAAAAGCTGAATCTTTGATTTTTTTCCAATTTTGACTTATTGTAGCTCCATATAAATTGAGTATGAACTCCGTACTAACAAGGCAAAAAAAGTTCAATATTGCATAAGTTGATTTTTGAAATATCAGCTGTTAAAGATAAACTTTTGTATATATAAACATTTAATTAAAAATGAACTGAGATATTCTAGGGATAATGATCCTTAGAGATCATTATCTAGTTTCCAGAAAGTACTGCAACTAAATCATTTCTAACAAATTGGTATCTTTTCTACTTGTATAGACCTCTAAAAAGAGAGGTTCTATATATTTAGCAGTCCTCACTGTGAGAAATGTTTAAGTATTTCTAACCTAAAATGCTCATGTTTCAGTTTCAGATGATGGTAATGATGATGATTTTAAATCCTTTTATTACTTTATTACCATTTCAACTTTGCTATGAGAAATTGTTATCCTTTGCAGATTGACTTCTGTTCTACAGATAGTATAGATATAATAAAATTAATAAAATATATAATATTTATACTATTATATAATATAACATACATATTATATATCGTGTCTGTAAACTTGACTATGTGCTATCACTTGGTTAGAAATCAACTTGAAAAAATAAAAATTAAAAAAAAAAGAAATCAACTTGATATATTGTTATTGAGTTTGAAGAGAATGTTTGGGATGGGCTATTCTCAAAGCTGGCTGTTAGCATACCCCAATTTTGTTTTTTGAAGCTCGAGGATATCCTTAAAGAAGAGACAGTCATCTCCCAATAGCACTGACATATGAAGCTAAATATTTATCGAATTTAGTGAATATTTTTAGAGATAGTGAATATTTTTAGAGTGCTGTGAATTAAATTATGTGCTATGTGAAGTATACAAAATTTTTTTGAAGGGTAAGCCTGGAAGCACCTCAAAATGCAGTCATTCATTTACGTGAACATCCAAATATGAGGCAAAGAAACCTTTTCTATTTAGGAAGAGTGACAGCATGTGTTAAAATGGCATGACCGTTATCTCAAGAGTAAGGTAGTGTTACTGACTGGGAAAGAATGTGAGGGAGCCCAGCTGCAGGGAAGCTGAAAATATTAAAAAAGCTAGTTTGTGGTTAATAAAAACATATGAAAAATATACAAAAATTCATGTAAATGTTTACTTTATGATTTGTGCATCTTGCTAAAAATCATACTTCAATTAAGGAGAAAAAAATCAGGGACAGAGAAAATAAGTAGGAGTTTGAAATCTGAGCTCCCCAAATCAAAGACACAAAGGCAGATGCTCAAAATTGCAGATGCTGATTTTGAACTGCACTGTTTGCAATAAGGGCAGCTCCCAGTAGCACATTGTGAAGAGCCTTAGAGATTTGTTCATATAATAATAGCTCATGATTTTTTAGAGCAATAGCAACCCAGCTAATGGCGTATTCATGTGTGCGCGCATGTGTATGTGTGTATGTCCACAAAGGCGTTGATGTGTGTATGCCTATTTTTATTTAAAAAGTATTGTGTTTATTGCAAACAAGAAAACGCAGAAAAGTATAAAGTTAAAACCATTAACTTCAGTTCAAAATTATATTCAAGAAAACATTACTCCAATGTATTTCATCTTTATCTATTTGCTTGAAAGCATCAATATTTGCTCCAAAGTTCCTCACAGCTTCCACTTGGGAAATATTTAATATATGGGATTATAGAATGAGTTATCTCTTTATCTATTATCATTAATAAAGTCTTGCAGTATTCAGCCTATTACTTTCTTTGTGACCAGAGTTTTGGTTCACAGCCTTAAAATCAAAAGGTAAAATAATATTATATCTTACAGGTAAAATTTAGGGAATTTAGAGTACCTTATTAATATTTCTTTCAGCTTTATTGAGATGTATTTGACAAAATTTTAAAGTGCACAATGTTTTGATTTGATATATGTATACATTGTGAAAAGATTCCCACATGAGTTAATGAACCTATCCATCACCTCACGTATTTACCTTTTTTCCTTTTTGTGTGAACATGTAGGTTCTACTCTCTTCACACATTTCAATTATACAATACAGTTATGATCAACTAGAGTCACCATATTATATATGAGATTCTCAACCATATTCATCTTCTAACTGAAAATTACTGACTTCTCACAAAATACCCTATGCTTCAGTCCCTGTCAGCCATCATTTTTCTTTTTGTTTCTATGAGTTCAACTTTTTTTTGATTCAACATATAAGTGATATAATGCAATATTTGTGTTCATCTGGTCTATTTCACCTAGCTAACTGCCTTCCAGGTTCATCCATATTATATTAAATGCAAGATTTCCTTCTTTTTTAAGGCTAAAATTACATTACATATATTCACCACGTTAGGATATTTGGGTGGCTCAGTTGGTTAAGCAACCGACTCTTGGTTTCTGCTTAGGTCATGATCTCGGTCAAGAGATCTAGCTCCATGTTGGGTTCCACACTTGGCAGGGAATCTGCTTGACCTTCCCTTTCTCCCTCTGCCTCTCCTCCCACTTGTGCACTCTCTCTCCCTCTCTCTCTCTAATAAATTAATTATTTATATATGCACTGCATTTTCTTTATTAATTCATCTGTTGGTGGACACTTAGCTTGTTTCTATAGCATGGCTATTGTGAACGATGTTACAATGAACAACAGACTATACATATTGTTTCAAGATAATGCTTTTGTTTCCTTTGGATATATATTCCCAGAAATGGGATTGCTGGGTCATATGTTAATTCTGTTTTTAATAGAATTTCCTGGTAAGTCTCCGTACTATTTCCCATTTTGATTATACCAGTCTACATGCCAAACAAGAATGTACAATTGTGTTTTTGGTGATGGACATTCTCACAGGTATGAGGTGATATCTCACTGTGGTTTTGAATTGCATTTTCCAGATAATTGGTGATGTTGACCACCTTTTCAGGTATCTGTTGGCCATTTGTATTTTTAATTTGGAAAAATGTCTTCTATGGCTCTTTGCCTATTCTTTAATTGGCTTATTCTTTTTTTTTTCTGCTATTGAGTTATACACTTCTTTCTTTATTTTGGATATTAATCTCATAATGGGTATGCCATTTTCAAATATTTCTCCCCATTCCAGAGTTTCCCTTTTCATTTTGTTGATGGTTTCCTTTACTGTGCAGATGCTTTTTAGTTTGATGTTGCCTCATTTGTTTATTTTTGTTTTGTTGTCTTTGCTTTTGGTTTCAAATAAAAAATAAAACAAAATCATTGCCAAGACTGATGTCAAGGAGCTTCTTACCCTGTTTTCTTCCAGGAGTTTTATGGTTTCAGCTCTTACATTTAAGTTTTTAATCCATGTTGAGTTATTTATGTGTATCGTGTAAGATAGAGATCCAATTTAATTCTTAGCCTATAGATAACTGGTTTTCCCAGCACCACTTGTTGAAGAGAATATTCTTGTCCTATTCTTGGCTCCTTTGTCAAAAATGTGGATTTATTTCTAGGATCTGTATTCTATTCCGTTGATCTATGTGTCTATTTTTATGCTAATTCCATGTTGTTTTGATTACTTTTGCTTTATAGTATTGTTTGAAGTCAGGAAGTGTGGTAACTAGCTTTATTCTTTGCAAGAATTATTTGCTTATTTAGAGCCTTTTGAGATTCCATATGAATTCTGGGATTGTTTTTCTCTTTCTGTGAAAAATGCCATTGGAATCTTCATAGGGATTGAATTGAAACTGTAGATCACTTTGTAGTATGGACATCTTAACAATATTAAGTCCTCTAATCCAAGAACATGGAATATATTTCCATTCATTTGTGTGTTCTTCAATTTATTTTATGAATTTTTAAATAGTTTTCATTGTACAGATCTTTCACTTCCTTGCTTGAATTTATTCATAAGCATTTTATTCCTTTTGATTCCAGAGTAGATGGATAAATTCCTAGAAACACACAATTTTACAAGACTGAATCATAAATAAATAGAAAATCCAAACAGATCAGTGACTAGTAAGGAAATTAAATCTGTAATCAAAAATCTCCCACCAAAATAATGTTTTAAATACTAAGATAATTTGACCCCTACAAATACTAATTTGGGGTATTATTTTGGGGGCTCTTGGTGAAACATAACTGGCAATAAACTAGTTTATACAAAGAAACACAAGCAAAAAAAATTATTCATTATAGCAACTGATTTTAACTAAATCACTGAGAATTCTTAGTGAAAGGGAAGTAGTAGGCTGAAACATGTGTCTTGGTGGAGATGGCTAGAAAAAAATTCTGAGCATTTTCTCTCTGCATTACTATTTCTCATCTTTATTGATTTTGCTTTTTCCAAGCAGTCGTCCTTTGCATATCACCCAGCATGATGGAGTGCAAGTAGCTCCATTGGAGAAATGCTATTAAAACCCCAATGAGGGATCCCTGGGTGGCACAGCGGTTTGGCGCCTGCCTTTGGCCCAGGGCGCGATCCTGGAGACCCAGGATCGAATCCCACATCGGGCTCCCGGTGCATGGAGCCTGCTTCTCCCTCTGCCTGTGTCTCTGCCTCTCTCTCTCTCTGTGACTATCATAAATAAAAACAAAAGAAAACAAACAAAACAAAACAAAAAAACAATGAGATACCACCACACTTTAATTGGAGTGGCAAGGAAACAAATGACCGGGAAAAAGTCCCTGAGAATTTGAATTGTTGAGCAAGTGGAACCGTTGTACATTGCTAAGAGAAACAGAAAATGGTACAGTCAATATAGAAAGCAGTTTGGCTGTTGCATATCAAATGATATGTATACTTACTATACCATCCAGGAACCTCAGTTCTAGGTACTTAACCAAGGCAAATGAAAACAGTATATCCACATAGTGACTTATACACTAATGTTTATGGTAGCTTTTTACAGAATAACCCAAAATTGGAACAAACATAAAGTTCTGTCAACAGGTGAATGGATGAAGAATTTGAGGTAAATCCATACACTAAAAAAACTGCTCAGCAGTTAAAAGGAACTAGCCACTGTTACATGCAATGTGGCAGGCTAAATAATGCCTTCTGTCTCCCCCAAAGAAGTCTAAATCCTAATCTCCTATGAATGTTTACTTATGTGGCAAAAGGGCCTCTGAAGATGTGATTAAATTAGGACTCTTGAGATGGGAAGATTATCCTGGATTTTTCTGGGTGGGACTGATAGAGTCACAGAGGTCCTTATAAGAGGGAAGCAGAAGATCAGAGAAAGGAAGAAGACATAAAGGAAGATGTGCACACAAAAGCAGAGATTGAAGATATAATCAGAAGATAAGAAATGCTGGCAGCCTCTAGATTCTGAAAGCATTAAGGAATAAATACTCCCGTGGAACCGCTAGAAGAAACCATTTATGCTGACATCTCGATTTTAGGGCATTAAGACTACTTTGGGCTCCTGACCTCCAGAACTGTGAAATAGTAAATTTTTGTTGTTTAAAGCCAGTAAATTTGTGGTAATTTATTACAACACCAATAGGATACATAAAACAAAGTGGATGAACTTCAAAAACATCCTGTTAAGTGAAAGAGAATTTATAGCTGGATAAAAATAAATCTAGCTTGGATTTTACATATGCATGTACCCACCCGTGTCATATCTAATCACAGTGATAGAATAAGATCCATATCATGCTTTGTTTTGTTTTGTTTCCTTTTTCCTCAAATGTGATTGTCCCTGCCTTCTCCTTTGTTTATAAACCTTATTTCCGATATTTATGCACCAATTTTATGTACTGGACTTGAATATTGTATTAAGCCTGGTACTAAGAAAATGTCACCTATATATTCAGGATATCTTTTTTCTTTCTCTCTTTTTCTGCTCAGCTCTTACTTTTCTAAAGCTCTTGCTTTTTCTTCTCTAGTATATCTTCCTTCCATTAGCCTGGAACTTTTTTTCTAATTTAGTGGTCTCCATATAAGAAAATCCATTGGGTTAGAAAAAATGTCTTAGTATTTCTGTTCATTTTTTATTAAAATAAGAAACATTTATACCTACTGATATGTAGGACTACAAGGATTGACACTGGCTCTTGACAATTGACATTGACACTGGCTCAAGCCAATTGACATTGGCTCTTTCTTAGACCATTTATCAGATGACCCAGCATGATACCTTTAAGTAGTAAATAGATTAGCCTGAAGGAAAAGTGAGCATTCCACAACAAAAGAAGGTTGATTGGCTTTTAGTGAATTTTGTCCAGTAAATAACCTTATAGGTTCTACAATCTTAAATAGTAAAAGAATTCTTAGTGATGAGATGGATGGATCAGGACCCTAACAGCCAGCTGAGTGCATAAATGTGGGCTGGCAATTGTAGATATTTAGATGTCTGCTGGTAAAATGTATCAAAAAACTTTTCCCACTAATTTAATGAGCTACTAATTCACAAATGAAATTGTTTAAGATCTGCTGATCTTTATATCACAGAAAGTAGCTTTTGTTGTATAATAGGTAGAAAA